>NW_026020004.1:121725-419711 GCF_900185275.1 Solanum verrucosum
AGTTTTTCCTTTTTTCCTCATGTTAACAAACTAAAAAGCATGCTAAAATAATTCTAGTATGAAATAACTAATATAAACTTATTTAATTATGCTATGATATTCAGGAATTAATAGATTTTAGCTATTCATAACCATAAATACATGTACCTGGTGATATCTGGAATATTTTGGTCCATGGCTTAGCTTTGAAACTGATAAATTTTATTGAGAATTTTTTGTAGTACAAAAGAGGCTTGCTTTCCGTGTAGAAAGTCTTGCCTCTATAAGCCATAATGGCTACCTATTTATACACATATAAGTAACCTTACTATGGTTACTTTATTCCTACTATGATTACTTTTACACCTAACTATAGTTACTTTACACCTTTATTACTATTCCTACTTTTGTACATATTCCTAGACTAATACGTTAGTGCTTCTTTACATCTGCACTACTAATAAGACTCCTATCTTTACAAAGTCAACAAAAGGACAAACAACTTTACTTTACATTTTTGTACATAATATTTCTAACACGTTACTACTAGCTTTTCATAAAGTAGCTCCACTTAGCATAGCTTTTCCTTTTTATCTTGTCGGTCTTGTCACTTCTTGTTTTTACTCTAGCTGCACCTCTGGGATCACGTTATCTTCGCCTTGACATTTGGAACATTGATGATCCGGATATTTATGGCCAATAGTTTTTGCAGTATCTGGTCATTATTTCTGAAGAGATAAAATCCTTCCTTATAGCTCTTGTTGTAGGTTGTTGCTCAGGTTTTAGTAGACTTAGTGCCCATTGCCTGAGTTCTTCCATATCTGCTGCTCTAAATTCTCGACAATTCGAATATATCATTGTTTGTTCCCGTGAATAATAACTCCATATTGAATTGTTGTTAAAATAATTAGATGTTAACTTATTCAGTATAGTAGCTATTCCAATAATCCGTTTTCCTGCATAGAATGCTGGTATCTCTACTTTTTGTATCTCCTCTTGCTCCTCTATTTTTTCCGGTATAATCATTTCCCTAGTTAGTCCAATTTTTATAACTTGTATAATCGGTTTTATTTCGTCGTAAAGTATTTCTGCTGGTGCTGAATAAAACTTTATATAAAACAAAGTTCCTTTAGTTATTCTCTTGTAGTTCATGAATGCTTTATGTAACTCTGGTATCGTAGCTATTTCATCTCCAGTTTGGGTATATACTGTGTTCAATAATCCATAGTTGATTTCTAAGGGTTGTCTCTATCAAATTGTGAGGGTCAAGGATCTTGAGTCCGAGATTCCTCCTTTGGATGCGGTCCCCGTAGTGAAGGATTTTCCGGAAGTCTTTCCCGGTGATTTACCAAGGATTCCTCCCGAATGGGAAATAGATTTTGGCATAGATTTATTGCCAGATACACAACCCATTTCAATCCCTCCTTACCGGATGGCCTCAGCGGACTTGAAGGAATTAAAAGCTCAACTCAAAGACTTGTTGGATAGGGGTTATAGCATATGCCTCGAGACAACTCAAGGTGCATGAGAAGAATTATCCAACTTATGACCTTGAGCTAGCGGCCATAGTCTTTGCTTTAAAAAATTGGAGACACTATCTCTATGGGGTACATGTGGATGTGTTTACCGACCACAAGAGTCTTCAATATGGTTTTAGCCAAAAAGAATTGAATCTCCGACAAAGGAGGTGGTTGGAACTCTTAAAAGATTATGATATGAGTGTCCTTTACCACCCCAGAAAAGTAAATGTGGTTGCGGATGCTTTGAGTCATATATCTATGGGTAGTGTGTCACATGTGGAAGAAGAGGAAATGGAGTTAGCCCATGATGTACATAGGCTAGCCCAGTTGGGTGTCCGACTTGAAGATTCCCCAAAAAGAGGTGTCCTGGTCCGTCATAATTCCGAGTCATCGGTTGTTGTTGACGTGAAGTCTAACCAACATTTTGACCGTATTTTGATGGAACTAAAAGAGTCGGTTCTGAACAAAGCAATTGAAACTTTCTCTCAAGGAGAAGATGGGGTGCTTAGGCACCAATGAAGATTATGTGTGCCGGATGTGGATGGCCTAAGAGAGACAATCTTAGAGGAGGCCCATGGGTCCCGATACTTCATCTATCCGGGAGTAACCAAAATGCATCGCGACTTACGTGAGATTTATTGGTGGAACGGAATGAAAAGAGACATAACAGATTTTGTGGCTAGGTGCTCAAATTGCCAACAAGTCAAAGCCGAGCACCAAGGACCGGGAGGTCTAACTCAAGATATTGATACCCCCACTTGGAAATGGGAAGAGATCAATATGGACTTCGTGCTTGGTTTGCCTCGAACCTATAGGCAACATGATTCCGTTTGGGTCATTGTGAATAGATTGACTAAATCAGCCCATTTCCTTCCCGTCAAGGTTTCTTAATTGGTGGAAGATTATGCTAAGTTGTACATTAAGGACATTGTGAAATTGCATGGGGCCTCGTTGTCGATTATTTCGGATAGAGGTGCCCAATTTACTTCCCATTTTTGGAGGTCTTTCCAAAGTGGGATTGGTACTCAAGTGAAACTTGGTACCACATTTCACCCTCAAATGGATGGTCAAGCGAAACGCACCATCCAAACCCTAGAGGACATGTTGAGAGTGTGTGTCATTGCCTTCAAAGGTAATTGGGATGACCACCTACCTTTAATAGAATTTTCCTACAACAATAGCTACCACTCGAGTATTGCTATGGCACCATTTGAAGCACTTTATGGTAGAAGGTGTCGATCTCCGGTTGGGTGGTTTGAAGTAGGTGAATTTGCTCTTTTTGGTCCCGAGGTAGTCTTTGAGGCTACGGAAAAAGTGCAACTTATAAGGGATAGGTTGAAAACGGCTCATAGTCGGCAAAAGTCTTATGCCGATAATAGAAAGAGAGATCTTGAATTTGAAGTAGGTGATTGGGTCTACTTGAAGATCTCACCCACGAAAGGGGTGATGAGGTTTGGTAAGAAGGGGAAACTTAGCCCCCGATATGTTGGGCCTTATGAGATCTTGAAGTGTGTCGGAAAGGTCACTTATGAGTTGAAATTACCCATCTAATTGGCCCCAGTTCACCCGGTGTTCCATATTTCTATGTTAAAGAAGTGTATATGTGACCCGATGTCCATTCTCCCTCTAGAAGGTTTAGGGGTGAATGAGAACCTTTCTTATGAGAGGTTCCGGTCTAAATCCTAGATCATCAAGTTAAGAAGTTGAGGAATAAAGAGGTTGCCTCCGTAAAAGTCCTATGGAGAAACCACCTAGTTGAGAGTGCAACATGGGAGGCCGAGGTCGACATGAAGTCCCGCTACCCTCATCTTTTTCCTCCTACTCCTAGCCATAGTTGAGGTTAGTAGTCTCTCTTAATTAGGTATAAATTGAAAAATCATGTGTGTTGATGATTATAACATGATTTCCTTGTATGTGCATATTTTTGTGAAAATTCATGCTTAAGTTGTATTTTGAGTTTTCATGAACTTTGTTTCTCATGGTTGATATTGCACCCATAGATGTTGTGTGATGTTGTCTTCATGAGAGTTGTAATAAGCATACTTGATGTTGTCTTGTTAAAGAAATGTCTTGTTGATTGCTTAGTATATATGTTTATGCTCATTCAATATGGAGAAGGTAGTTCCTCCTATACTTATGTGAAGTAAAGAGTTTTGAACATAGTGATGTTGTGGATTAAATCCCTATATGATATGATGATTTGATGTTGTTGATGTGATTGCTTGTTGTGCTGCTAGTTTGAGTCATTGTCTCCCTAGAAAGAAGTCCAAGTGACATTCGGGATGAATGTTCCTAAGGGGGGATATTGTAACACCCCGGAAATTCTATGACCTAAGTTAGAGCCTCTCCTTATGAATAATGACTTAAAATTATTCAAAATTATGTTTATAAACCTAAACTAATGTAATTGACTTGGTTTGGAAGAGTAAAAGTCTAAACGTCAAGAAACGACCACGACGTCCGAAAACTAGAGAAGAATGTGTTCTAGTGTGTCCTTAGGTTTTGGGCAGGTTTGGGAGTGTCGTATGATGGTATAATCTGGTGAAAAGGTTTAAAATAGGTAAATATATGTTCCTAGGGTCAAAACGTTTGAATACGACGCCCCGGGGCCACCCTAAGGGGCCCCGAGGAGGACCCCAATCTTAGTCAAGCAAGCTGCCAAGGCAGCTTGCAGATTGTACTCGGAGGGAATAGCTGCGCTCGCGCACTTGCTTCCGCAAGGAGCAAAAAATCAGTTCACGAAGCGGTCGTGTCGCAGACTCTACTGTCTCAAAATGTAATTCCAAATATCTTAAGGGAACAGCTCCGCGTCGCGGACTTGTTCGTCGACGAAAATGCAGAAATTCAAAAATCTATTTTTACTTCATTAAAGATTCCATTTAAGCGAGGGGTATTAAGTGTACTTTAGGGGACGTGTATATAATGATTTTAAAGTCAATTTACCTCACTTTTATCAATCAAACACAAAACCCCAAAGATCTAAACCTAAAGTTCCTCCTTCTCTCTACTCTCTCTCTTCTCAAGAACTCCATTGAAGAAGATTGGAACTTCAAGAAGAAGACCAACTCTCGAAGGTTTCAACTTGGATTTTCATGGTTAATTTATCTATAAGTTATGGTTGTTTATCACTCTTGGGATTCCTTTCCCCAAGAGGCCCATTCAAGATGAATTTCAAAATCTTCAATTTCTAGGTTTCAATCCAAAAACGTGGGTCTTCTTTCTAAAGTGAAATTGATGTTATAAACTGACTTTTATTGATGTTATATAAACAATTATGGATGAATTTGTGTTGTATTGGTGGTTTCTTGAATAATTCCCCATGAGAACCATGTTTCTCCTTCTTTTCCTAATTCTAACACTAGTTTGTGTTGGATATTGATTGAAGGCTATGGATTGAATGTGATGTTATGTAATTCATGTTTGTATGATGATTCTACCCTAGGTTATGTATAATTTCTATGAAATTAGGGTTGAGTCTTTGAATGAAGTCTTGAAGGCTATGTTGGGAATATGTCAATTGCTTATATTGATGTTGATTATGTTATTACTTCATGAATTACCTTGTATTATGTATTGGTTATGAATTTCTTGGTAATTGAAGTATGGATGTCCCACGAAGGGCAAGAAGATATGAAGGTTGGTTCTTCTTTGAACTAAAGTATAAAAGGTGAATTACTTAGATTGTAATGATGTTATACCTAATGTGTTATTGTGGTGCTGATGACCTAGTTTCCTCATCCTTAACCCTCTACACTTGAATTAGCTATGAAGTATGTGTGTATATTATGGTATGATTGCTATATGATTGAAAGATAGTTCTCATGATTGTAGTGTAATGTAAAGTGAAAGGTTTACTCACTTGCTAAGTGTTTCTAAAGTGAACGGATTGTTACTCACTTATGAACACATATGAGTTATTATGATAAGATGTCTACATAAGAGTCTAGTAAAGGATAACGTGAACTTGTGTGGTGACCAAAGATGATTACAAAAGGGAATCAGATGCTTAGCACCGAAAGGGCATGCAAATGAGATGGGGGTCTCACGTTTAGTAAGTCCGGCTCCCCACATGGGTTTCCTCACGTTTAGCAAGTCTGGATTACCCACGATATTTGTTGTCTCTTGAGATGGAAACCCTCACGTTTAGTAAGTTATGGTTTCTAGAAGAAATCTCTTTGACCCTTAACTGTGTTCCTACATAGGACTCTAGCTTAGTCGATCCACCTAGATAGCTATGTACGAATGGTTACACCTTAGGCATCTGTTAACCCTCACTTTTCGGTGTGGGAGTAGAACACTGGATTCCATGTAGCTCTCATGGTCTATGTCGGTTATTGCAATATTTCCCTAATGTAAAAGTAAATAGGGGTATGAAAGGTGTGAACTTTTACTAGGGCTTTCTTAAGGGTTTCCACATAGTGTAAGGGAGGGTATGGGACTTCTCTTGCACATTGCACTTGTGGGATCCTAAGAGATGGTTGTAGTAGTGTTCTCTTATGATTTTGATGATTATGACTTATGTATGTTGAAGCTATGTTATGTATGATCATTATGAATATGGTAAGTTATGATGAAATATGATCTTATGAATGTATGCATGAAGTAGGTTGGTTAATGTGATACTTGGCTTTGAATAGGGTTATGGGGTTCTATTTTATGCATTGCACTAGTATTGCTTGGGTTGTCTACATGTTGGGATGATATTATGTTGGTTTGGACTATGATAATTATGTGCATATTGGATTTACTTGGCAAAAAACATGTTTTGAATAAAATGTACTTTTATGCATGTTTCAATGGTTTTTATGCGTAGTAGCCATACTTAGTACGTGTGTTGTACTAACCCATATTTTCTCCCTTTTTCCCAAACATTTAGGTTTGGGCCGTTGAGGATTCAAGCTTACTTCTCAAGACACTTGGAGTTGCTTCCCCAAGTTGGTGAGTCCTCAAGTCCGAGGACAAGACCCTATGATCTAGCTTCTATGTTTAGTTCTTTTCTTATGTTGAAAGATATTGTTGTACTTCCTATTTTCAAGACTTCTTATTGATGTAATGGCTAAGTCCCATTTTCGATACTTCTATGTATAGATGGTGCATTGTGACGAAGTTAGATTCTATTTTTCATTTATGAAGTGAAGTTGAACTTTCAAAGTAAAAGTTTTAAATTTTCCGTGATTTTATTCTATGATACATGTTATGATGAATGCTAAGGGCTTCTATATGACCTCTTCGAGGTCGAATACGCCGATAACGACTAGGTTGTGCTCTCGGGTCATTACAATTAAGTATTCACTCGCTCGAGTTGAACCCATATCAACCCAATACATACAAATCATTAATCAATAATTTTATCTCTAAAACCTCTCTCTCTCGCAACCCATGAACACTAAAATAGAACTGCATTTGCAACTACAATAAATTAGACCACAATTAATGATTAAACCCACTTCAAAATAGCATTTAAACTTGTAATTAACAATACCCACACACTAATTCAACCCATAATCACATGATCACACCCCAAGAATTGGGGTTTTAGCCAAACATCATAAAAAGATTAAAATCGTTACCAAATCAATTAGCCATCAACTGGGTAACAGGAATTCAAGCTTTACAATGCTCTAATTGGAAGAAAATTTGAAACACACTTGCAAAATATCCAAATTGAGTCCCAAAACCTCCAAGTCTACTAAGAAAACTATTCTAGACTAAAAATGGATTGCAAATTCGATGTCAAAAAGATCAGCCTCTAAACTAAATGTTCAGAATGTTATTTTTAGTTGCCAAAAATAAGCCACGAAGGGATCTTCAGTGAAGTAAGTTGGGCTCGCCGAACCACTCGGTGAGCCGCCCTTTGATCTCTTCCATCGCCTTTTCGCCTTGACATTCAGTATCCTCAAGGTCTTTAACTTTGGGAAATCTATCTTGGCTTCACGGAACTACTCGGCGATCTGTTGACTGCTTCTTTTCATCGCTGACTTCATTTTTCCTTCAGGACTTGGCACACTGGAACTTTAGGCGGTCTGATAGCCACTCGGCGATTCGTCAAATGCCCTTGACGATCACCAGGCTTGCCTTTCTTCATTTCATCAATTTGTTTCGTTCGTTTTTTGCATGTTAGTGTCCTTGCTTTGTTCTTCAATCCATGTACCTGAAAATCAAGGATTTATCATTAGTTTATGGCACAAATTAAGCATTTGAGGACACTAAATCTATCAAAATAAAGCCCTAAATGAGTCCAAATCTTAGACGCATCACACCTTTAGTTTTGAGATGAGCTTGAGCACATGACGTCCTCGTCAAATCAGGGAGTGAAAACATGAATGTTTTTTCAATATGTATATTTGGTTGGCTAGTATTTTTTTACATTTTGAGAGAAGCTTTGTATTTTTTATTTACTTTTGGGACTTGTATTCTTTTATTTTAGAAGCTCTATACTTGTGACTTCTAGTTTCTAAGAGTAGTCTTTTATTATGTTTATATCTTTTTGTTTTTTCTACTTGTTCTTCTGTTTTTGGTACGTATTTGGTCGTTTCCATTTATTTGTGTAGGTGCCATCATGACTCAATAAATCAGTTTATGAGATGGACTAAGTGAAGTGGGGTCTTAAACGAGTCTAGGTAGTCAACTCACGACTGCCAACAAATCACACTTACAAATAGGGAAACATGAAGGTCACAACCTAGAAAGGAGGGTTGTATCTAACCCAATTTCATTCTTAAAACAAGCCCCGCGGGCCTCGAACACCAACATCTAAAGAAACTCTAGCCAAACCTAGGAAAAGAATTTACAATATCAATACTAAGGGCATTCTAGTCTATACATAGCTCACACGAACAAATATACCATCAAACTACTCATGATCAACCCGAACACCACCTAAAATACCAAAAATGAGGCTAAAACAATACAAATATAGAAGCGACAAGGATCCATGATCAATTCCAACTCAACACCTAGAAAATACAATGTTAGAACAATCAATAAGCAAGGTCTAAGGATACTAAGTCGCAGCTGATGAGTCCACAAATTGGACTCATTTAGGGCTTTATTTTGATAGGAATAGTGTCCTCAAATGCTTAGTTTGTCTCAATATCTGATGAAAACTCTTAAGTTTCAGGTATTTTAAGTTTTAGTGGAATCATGGACACTTAGGCGCAAAAAGGAATTAAAAGACTAAAAAGAACGAAGAAGCGAAAGCTTGCACATCGCCAAGCACGCTTGGTGATTCACTGAAGGGACGCACACCACCTTTTGTTCCAGTACGCGAAGCTTTGAAGGAGCAGGATCAAAAAGGTGTTGAACAGAGCAGTCGGCGTTTTGCTGAATAATTTTGTGAAGTAGTACTACGTCGCCCAATGACACAGAGCACGACGATGCGGAAGGCTAATGCAAGATGGCGACGAACTACACCAAAGGGCGAATCACCGAGTTAATCGACAATTTCGACTAACCTCGCCGAAAGATTCACGAGCACTATTTTTTGAAGTCTATAAATACTAAACTTGTTGTTAATTTTGAGGAGTCGAATATTAATTTTAATTTCCAGAATAGAATAGCACTTTTTGGGATATTTTCTCTCAAGTTTGGAGAGGGTTTTGGGGAAACTTGAAGAAAAAAGGATTTCATCTTCCCCAAGTTGGAAGTGGGTCTTCTCCATTCTTCTTCCTTTGCTTAAATCAATGTTTAATTCCTTATACCCATTTGATTTTAGTATCATTTTAAGTGTATTTTGCTATTTTTTTATGTGTGGCTAAAAACCCCCATTCTTGGGTTGTGATTTAGCAATTATGTGTTGATATTGTTGTTGGGTCTTGCTTTCTGATAGGATAGATGTATTTTAATGGTCATTTCACCTAGTGGTTGTGGTTTAATTCAATGGGCTTGTAGTTGTAAATACAAAACCACCCATGTGTTTTTGGCTTGCCCAAGAAGGAGGTCGCGAAACCAAGACTGCTAGAGTGATGGCCTAAGGAGTGGTTCGACATGAGGTTCAGTCCGAGAAAGTGAGCCCTAGTCCCATATCCTAACACTCAGCTCGAGGGAGTGAGTGGGGTAAGGTGTAGGCTGGCCTTCATGCGGCAAATGGGTGTCCGAGAGAAACACATTTGAAACGGGGTAAGTTGCCCGAGAGGGAACTTTTTTCCATCTGAAGCTTAGCCTAGTCACTATTATCTTTCAAATTTCCTATCGAAAGCATGTACCCAATGATTTATTTCAAATTCTATTACGGTCACACCCCAAGAACTTGTCCCTATACTTGATCTTCTTATTATTTTTGTTGTTTTTTACTTCTTGTGACAAAACCCCCATTTGATATTTGACACTTTTGTGTCACCCCTTTCAATTTACAATGTTTTTTATCATTAATGTCTTTAGGTACGACTAGTTTAAACTTAATTTTATTTTTCTACTAATTCTCAAAACCACTCCCTAGGGACCCCAACCCTTGGTTTGGTTACTATATTATCGATAATCATAGACACTCGTACTGTAGGTTAGTGTCATTGGTCACGATAAGCATTAAAATGTTGTCGTTGCCGAGGAGTGGTGTTACGTGAAGATGTAGTTGATTAGAATTCTTGTTTTTCCTAGTTTTAATTTTACTAATCCTAGTTATAGTTTTGTTTTGCTTGTCTTAAAACCAACGCAGAGAAACAAAAATGGATGAGCACTATGGATAGCACACAGATCATCCTCTCCTGAAGCTATTGAACCTTAGGGATAACATACTGACGTTCAAACAGGTAGGGGAAGAGACAATTCCAGAATTGTGGCTGAGATTCAAAGCAATTTTGCAGACATGCCCATCTTATGGAATGCCTGATAAGACATTGCTGGATTGTTTCTATCGGGGTCTCAAATCGGAAAATAGAAGCATAGTTGAGCACCTTTTCAAAGGCGGAATGCTAAACCAACCCTATGAAGTCGTCGCAACACTACTTGATAAAATGGTTGAAACCAACAAAAAAGCCCATAAGAAATATGAATGGAATAAACTGGTGGCGCAAGTAGATGTTCTATCCAAACGGATGATGGGATTGGAAGACCAAGCCAGGGAGAAGGAAAAGAATTTCTCCCTTCGAGAGTGCAAACATAGAAAGAGGCATGAGGATATGCAAAGTGACGATACCTCTTCACTCATCCAACAAAAACTTGACGAGCACGACAAGAAACTGAATGACACGAAGGAAAATATTGATATGCTAAACGAAGTAACTACTTCGAACTCCATGACCATTCAGCGGCAAGATGCTCAAGTCACCCATTTGATGATGGGTCACTATCCTCCGTTCGCCGAAGATTCACCTAATTACACCATGAGTGATTCCAATGATGAAAAGTAGTCTTTGACTTTCGTCGTGCCGCGACGTTAACTCAGGCGCTGTTTGGGAGGCAACCTTAAACCCCATATTATCTTATATTTGCATACTAATCAAAAAATAGTGTCTTAGTTTTACATATTGAAGTGTAGTAGGTGCCAAAGAGGTGCAAAATGGCGAGCAGCAGACCCAGTTGACGAGTCACCGAATACGCCAGTGATCAAGGATACTTCGCCATTTCATTCAAGGCACCCTCTGAGCCTGGAGTCTATAAAATTCAGGGAGCTCAGGAAAGTTTCGGTGACCCAGATGGTCACCGTCGATTGAACATCAACAGTTGCTGAGAAGTTCTGTAAAACTCGGCGAAGTAAAAATTTGTTTGGCGAAGCGCCGAATCACTCAAAAACCAAAGCGCTGCCACCGAATGGGAATGAATTGGATAAGCTACAGGCCAACACACAAAAAGGTAGTTGATTAATCACTCGAGAGCGTGGGTTAAAGATAGGCGCATGGGAATGCTAAGAAAAGTCGTAAAAAGATTGATGAATCGCTCGACAATGCACCAAACGTCCCCAACATACCTTTTGCTTTACGCGACATCTGTTAAAGGGCTCCAACTCAGAACAGTTTCCTAACCAGGATTATTCTCTAGCCCTATCTCTGTCTTTCTGTAATTTGACCTCTGGATTATAGTTATATATTTGAGGACAAATATTTTTTGATTATGGTGGGGTGAGGCTCACCTTTATTTGCTTGCTATGGATGCCTGTGTTTTTGTATATATTTGGTTTGTCTGTTGAAAGTGGCTCTATATATTGTTTTCGCGAATGTTTAAGCTTATGGCTCCTTCCTTGTTTTAATTGATTGCAAATTTTGACCCTTCTGAAAAATTATTATTATTTTTCAAAAGTTTTTGCCACAACTTGTTAGTCTGATTGATTTAGAAAGGTGTGCTCTAGAAATGATCTTAGGCAACTTTAAAGAGTGTGAGCCAAATTTGACATATACCTCTTTTGTGTCCTACCCGTGAGCATGTGAAACTCTTTTGAACACCCTTTGAGCCTTACCTTTCTTTGAAAGACCTTTGATGAACCCTAGACCTTAGAAGTCAAGATGTGCAAGAAAAGTCCCCCTTAACCCCTGGTGTTGCAGAACAATGGAAACCTTTAGAAATAAAATTAAAAAAAACATATTTGTGGAATAAAGTACCAAGGAAATCTAGTTTCCAAGCAATCCATGGAGGTGAATAAAAAGATGACACAGAAGCACTAGAAAAAGAATTGATAAAGGAAAAGAAGGGAATCACCTGAGAATACCACATCTCACGAGGAAAAAGTCACTGAGCCTAAATGACCATACTTTTGCACTCATCCCCATTACAAGCCTTAGAAAGACCTTTTTTATCTTGAGTAAGCCGAATCGAATGTCGATTGGAAAATAAGGGTAAACCTATGGGTAAAAACATGCATTGTGTTCCTCTTTTTGAGTGTAAGCGTTGTATCTGATTCCTGATCTTGAATTGATTAACCTTTGTGTGTGAATATGGAATCATTCTTGATGTGAGGGCATTTAGATACTTCATGTTGAGCTTGATTGCACAAGTAGCAAGTATTGCGAGCATGCGAATCTTTGGTAATGGTGTGTCACAACTTGAATCTTTGAGTATACAATTGATCCTTGCATAAGTAAATTTGAGTCTGGTTGTGTGCATTCATGATTTACTCTTGTGTAGCACTATTTGAGACACCTTGTTGAACGACTGAACTTAGGTTTGCTTGAGGACAAGCAAAAGTTCAAGTTGGGGGTGTTGATGAGTCCAAAAATTGGACTCATTTAGGGCTTTATTTTGATAAGAATATTGTCCTCAAATGTTTAGTTTGTCTCAATATTTGATGAAAACTCTTAAGTTTTAGGTATTTGAAGTTTTAGTGGAAGCATGGACACTTATGCGCAAAAAGGAACAAAAAGGCAGAAAAGAACGAAGAAGCTGAAGCCTGCGCATCGCCAAGCACGCTTGGCAATTCACCGAAGGGACGCACTCCACCCTTTGTTTCAGCATGCGAAGCCTTGAAAGAGCAGGATAAAAAAGGGGATGAAAGGAGCAGTCGGTGTTTCACCGAATAATTCTGCGAAGCAGTACTAGGTCACCTAATGACACAGATCACGGTGATGCTGAAGGCTAGTGCAAGACGGCGATGAACTACACCAAAGGGCGAATAGCCGAGTTAATCGGCGATTCCGACTAACCTAACTGAAAGATCCACCAACACTATTTTTTGAAGTCTATAAATAATAAACTTGTTATTAATTTTGAGGAGTCGAACCCTTATTTTAATTTCCAGAATAGAATAGTACTTTTTGGGATATTTTCTCTCAAGTTTGGAGAGGGTTTTTGGGAGCCTTGAAGAAAGAAGGATTTCATCTTCCCCAAGTTGGAAGTGGGTCTTCTCCACTCTTCTTCCTTTGCTTAAATAAAGGTTTAATTCCTTATACCCATTTGATTTTAGTATCATTTTACGTGTATTTTGTTATTTCTTAATGTGTGTCTAAAAACCCCCATTCTTGGGGTGTGATTTAGCAAATATGTGTTGATATTGTTGTTGGGTCTTGCTTGCTGATAGTATAGATGTATTTTAATGGTGATTTCACCTAGTGGTTGTGGTTTAATTTAATGGGTTTGTAGTTACAAATATAAAACCACCCATGTGTTTTTGGCTTGCCCGAGAGGGAGGTTGCGAAACCAAGACGACTGATGGCCTAAAAAGTGGGTCAACATGAGGTTCAACCCGAGAGGGTGAGCCCTAGTTCCATATCCTAACACTCAGCTCGAGAGAGTGAGTGGGGTAAGGCGTAGGCTGGCCTTCATGCAGCAAATGGGTGTCCGAAAGGAACGCATTTGAAACGGGGTAAGTTGCCCGAGAGGGAACTTATTTCCATCTAAAGCTTAGCCTAGTCACTATTATCTTGCAAATTTCCTATCGGAATAAACGAAAATTTATTGGTTCATCATGCGTCCAATGGTTGTTGTGAATTCTAGCCTAAATTGTCCACTTGGTTCCCAGTCTCTGAAAACCCACCCTTAGTCAACTAGAATAGAGGAAGTCAAAATCTTGATTTAACACATAAACCTAAGATGACCCAACACCCAAGGCGTGTCGTCCAACAACCCTTAAAATATAACTTTCAACCCTTACCTATGGTCTGTAGGTCCTTTGACGGACCGTACTGGTCAATCGTAGATGGGTTACTGGACACTAAAATTTACCCATTTTTAATGGATCCAATTTACGGTCTGTTGGTCTTCTGATGGTTCATACATGCCATCCGTCGTACCCAACTTTGACCCTCAAAATTTCACTAAGTCAGAGAATCACCTACAGTACCTACCTATGACTCGTAGAAGGGGTGACGAACCGTCTTGGTGAACCATAAAAAGGGTATTGGAACTTCACTTTAAAAATATTATTTTTTGTAGCACTTACAGCGTCCACCTACGGTTCGTAAGAGCACCTAAAGTCCGTAGGTGGGGCTGTAAACACAAACACCAGCTAAGAAATATCTGCATTTCTGTTCTTTTACAAATTTGAGGTGTTACACTAAGTCCTTGTAGATCAGAATAGTAGACTTGTCTGATAGTATGATGTAACACCTTGGAATCTAGTATGATAAGCAAGGGGCTTAGTGCTAAGTGCAAAGTCTGTAATTAGAGATTTGAGCCTTGGCACTCTCTACGAAGGCCCACACAGACCATGAAGGGCACCACAGTTCGTTTGAGGGGTCGTGGAGCCTAGGCAGTAGCTAGCCAAGGGAGGCTCACCTTTCACGAGCACCATGATGGCTTGTGGTGGGCACCACGGCTTGTGGTGGTGCCTCTCAAGGTGAGGCAGTAAACTCCCTAAGGCTGCCCAAATTGGGACACTCTCTACGAGCTACTAGACGGTTCGTGAAGGCCACCACGGGCTGTGGGAAGGGTCGTGGAAAAGACTTAGGTTGAGAGGGGTTTAGGGGTGTCTTGCCAAGCCACTTGTCCAAGACCACGAATGGCACCACGTCTTGTGGTAGGCACCAAGGCTCGTGGAGCCTCACGTAGTTATGGGGTAGTCCCCTGAAAGTTAGGGTTTAAATGGGTCTTTTTCGGTTTTATTTATATTAATGCTATGTCCTTTTACCCAAGCCTAGGACACTTATATAAGTGAATTTTTAACCCTAAAACTCACCCATTCAAGCAATTTTTTCCAAAACCCAAATGAAATCCCAAAGTTTTCCTCTCAAATATTTCTCTCTCTAGAACCTAAAGAAAAAAAATATTAGAGCTAGGACAAGGTCTAGCCTCCAATCCTCAAGAATTTCTGGGCATTGTTAACAAGGTATGATGACTTTTTATCCATGGAGTCCCCAAGATTTCCAAATTAAAAAGTAGAAATTCCCCAATTTTAGTTAGGGTTTTCTTTTAATGTTGTGGGTCTTGATGAATGTTGATCTAATTGATTGGGTTTTGATTATTTATGATTGAATTGATATGATTACATGTTTTTAGGGTGAATTTACATGTACACATGCCTAACCTATGTCTTGAAAGATGAAATTGATGTAAATGGGTTTTATTCCATGAAAGGAGAACTTGTGGGTTTAGATGTATTTTTATTGGATTGATGAGATACATGAAGAGTCGCATGAGATTGAAGAATATATGATGATTTATGATTAGAATTGTCTTGAGATTTTGGAATATATGATGACTATGAGATGTAGGGATTTGAGAGTAAAGCTTAAGAATGAATTGTTGGTTATTAGATACAATTGTTGTGGAAGGGATTTACCCACAAGAGTTCCTTTATGAATGTATGAATTTGAAAGGTTTCCTTATATGGAATGATCCTAGATTTAAAGGCTTGCTCACCTAAAATGAATCAAAGGATTTATTTGAGGGAACAAATCTTTTCAGAAACCGAGATGTTTATCCCAAGGTATTTGTACTCCCACTTGGAAATGGAACGAAATTTAATATGGACTTTATTGCGAAGTTTCCTTGATAGGATCCGATTTAGTTCATGAGGCTATGGAGAAAGTCTGACTTATTAGATAGGGGTTGACAACCACCCAAATTCGACAAAAGTCCTATGATGATGTTAGAAGAAGAGATCTTGAGTTTGATGTTAACGATTGGGTTTACTAGAAATTATCACCCATGAAGGGTGTAATGAGGTTTGGTAAGAAAGGGAAGCTTGGTCCCCATTTTGTAGGATCATATAAGATTCTTGAGACATGTTGGTACGGTTGCTTATGAACTTGATTTTCCCAATGAATTGGCATCGGTGCATCTGATTTTCCATGTCTCTATGTTGAAAAAGTGTGTTGGAGAAGTTGAGAAACAAAGAAGTTGCTTTCGTGAAAATGTTATGGAGGAATCATTTAGTTGAGGGTGTTACTTGGGAGGCCTAGGCCGAGGCCGATATGATGTCCCGATATCCTAATCCTTTCCCTTCTACTCCTTCTCTAGCTTGAGGTAATGAGTTCCTCATGGTTTGCTCCTTGTTTGAAGTCATGTGTGTTTTAGATATTCCCATGAATGCCTTATGTTATACTTGTTCATGAAAACTTATCTTTTGAAACAAAATGAGTTTATGTGATTGATTTTCCTCATATTGTAGTGCATTGAGTATAAGTTGCCTATGGACTTCATGAGATGAATTGACGAATACGCCTTAGCTTGGAGTTGAGAAATTCCTTCTTGGATATATATTTTTTAGTATAGATTGCATATATGCTCCATGAGATTGTGTTGAGCATGTTTTTAGTTTGGAGATGGTAGTTCCTCCTTCGACATGAGTAACTTTGAAATTTCATGCATATTGGGTTTCTAGATGTTGTTCCTACCTTCCTTATAGTTCATTAAGTATGTATAGCTCGGAGTTGATGTTTCCTCCTTGGTTACGCATTTTGATAAATTGCATGCATGATGAGCTGCTACTATTGAGTCTTTTCTTCAGAAAGGTGTCTAGAAATTCCATTCGAGGACGAATGATCCCAATGGGAGATAATGTAAAACAGCGAAATCTAGTAGGATAAGCTAGGGGCTAAGTGCTAAGTCTAGAATTAGAGATTTGAGCCTTGGCACCCTCCACGAAGGTCCACACGGACCGTAAAGGGCACTACGATTCGTTTGAGGGGTCTTGGTGCCTAGGTAGTAGCTATCCAAGGGAAGCTCACCTCCCGCGAGCAACATGACGGCTCATGGTTGTCACCACGACTCGTGGTGGTGCCCATGAAGGTGAGGCAGTAAGCTCCCTAAGGCTGCCCAAATTAGGACCCTCCCCACGAACCACTAGACGGATTATGAAGGCCACTACAGGCCATGGGAAGGGTCGTGGAAAATAGTTGGGTTGAGAGGGGTTTAGGGTGGCTTGCCAAACCACTGGTCCAAGACCACAGATGGCACCACGGCTCGTGGTAGGCACCACGGCTCGTGGAGCTTGACATTCTAATGAGGCAGTCCCCTATAAACTAGGGGCTAAATGGGTCTTTTTCGATTTTAATTAGATTAATGCTATGTAATTTTACCCAAGCCTACGACCCCTATATAAGTGATTTTAACCCCAAAACTCACCCATTCAAGTTATTATTTCCATAACCGAAAAGAAATCCCAAAGTCTTACTTTCAAATATTTCTCTCTCTAGAACTTGAAGAAGAAGAAAGAGTTGGAGTTAGGTTCAACGTCAAGCTTCCAATCCTCAAGCATTTTTGTGCTTTGTTATCAAGGTATGATGGATTTTCATCCATGGAATCCTTTCTTTAATGGAGTCCCCAAGATTTCCCAATTGAAAAGTAGAAATTCCCCAATTTGAGTTAGGATTTTCTTCTGATGTTGTGGGTCTTGATGAATGTTTGTCCAATTGATTGGGTTATGATTGTTTCTGATTGAATTGATAGGATTACATGTTTTTAGGGTGAATTTTCATGTACTCATGCCTAACCCATGTCTAGAAAGATGAAATTGATGTAAATGGGTTTTGTGCCATGAAAGGAGAATTTATGGGTTTAGATGTATTCTTATAACATTGATGAGATACATTAAGAGTCGCTTGAGATTGAAGCATATATGATGATTTATGATTAGAATTGTCTTGAGATTTAGGCATATATGATAAGTATGAGATGTAGGGCTTTGAGAGTAAAACTTAAGCATGAATTGTTGGTTATTAGATAGAATTGTTGTGGAAGGGATTTACCCACATGATTTACTTTATGAATGTATTAATGCATGAATTTGAAAGGTTTCCTCACATAGATTGATCTTAGATTAAAAGGCTTGCTCACCTAAAATGAATCAAAGGATTTATGAACTATGGTAATACGACCTAGCTTGTACTAATATATTGAGGTGCTTCTCCATGTATAGCTTTGATTGGTAAGATCCATGGTAGCTTGGATTGATAAGATCCATGGATAGCTTCGATTACCATAATGAGGTGCTTCTCCATGGATAGCTTGGATTGGTAAGATCCATGGTAGCTTGGATTGATAAGATTCATGGATAGCTTGGACTAGCACAATGAGGTGCTTCTCCATGGGTAGCTTGGATTGGTAAGGAGATGATACCTCCATGGATAGCTTGAATTAGTAATATGATTCCTTTAGATGGTAGCTGAAATTGGTAAGGAGATGATGCCTTTTCATGGTAGCTTGAATTGGTAAAATGATCCCTTTTCATAGTAGCTTGAATTGGTAAAGAGATGATGCATTTTCATGGTAGCTTGGATTGGTGAGTTGATACCTTTCCATGGATAATTTTATTTTGGCAAGATGATGTGCCTTCCATGGATAATAAGAACAACTAAGAATTGACTACTTCTCAAATTAAAGTTAGCATAGTTATGATGAAGAAATGTTACTTCAAGGAAGTATCGTAAGTATGTCTTAAGATGATATTAACTTGTGTTCATCATAGTTTATGAATTATGTTGTTAACTATTATGTTTATGTTGATTTTTATGTAATCTATCATATTTAGTACATGTTTGTACGCATGCACACTCTTACCTACATTTATTATCCAACTGTAGGGTCCGACGATATCGATTCTCATCCCCGTTGCTAGGATCTTAGTAGACGCAAGACTTGAAGATTGGTGAGTCCTCATAGCATCTGAGGATATATCCACCATTTCCTTATTATCTTTCATTTTATGTTTTGAATATTGTTGTTTGGGCTGTGTCCCAAGATATTCATGTTTTAGAAGGTTTTGAGACCAAGTGTAATAGACTTCCGCTTTTGTTATGAAACTTTGATGTTGTTTAAAATGTTTTAAATTTCTGCTCCTTTTTATTATCTTATGTTATGAAAGCAAAGTGGCTTATATGAAGCCTCTCGGGGTCTTGTATGCCATGTTACGTCTAGGCTGTACCCCTGGGTCGTGACATATGAGACTTATCTTAGGCATATGTGTTGCTTGTTATCCTCTCTGTCTCTTCTCCCTATTTATGAGCCTCCGATGCGCTGCTTGAGATTGTGTACTTCTTGGGATTGGAGTACTTCAGGCTGGGAGCCTTTTGTGATATCTTTGGTAGTGGTCCCCAATCCATGGTGGCTTGGAGCCTACTTGAGATCCTTTTAAGAATCAATACACCCCCGGGCACTCTTGCTAGCTGAGCGACTAATTCCCCTAGGAGTGGGCTGGCTGGATGGGTAGTCTGGATATCTAAGATCCTCTACGAAGTTGACATGCCCCTGAGGTACTCTTGCTAGCTGATAGGTTGACATCCCTCGGAGTGGATTATATGGATGGATGGCCTAGGTTGATAGTTGCTCTTTCTAGTTGGGTTGGGAGTTGACTTGTTGAGTTGATTGTCACTCTTGCTAGCTAGGTTCGGAGTTGACCGTTTGAGTTAATTATCACTCTTTCTCGATGGGCTGGGAGTTGACTAGTTCTTCGATTCAGATATGGATAAATCTTCTGTGTTGTAGACTTAGCTTTTCTATGTACCTGTCAGGCTTATGGGGGTCTGTTCGAGTTTTATTTAAACTTGCGCATGAACCTTCTGGGCTAATTAATATTTATGAAAAATGACGAATTACTTTGATAGTTGAACATTGTTACATTACCTTATGAGGGTCAAGTTATATTTATTTCAGTTGTACTTAGATTACTTTCGGTATGCTCTTATGCCTTCTTTCATTTCCAGTTTGACCTCTTCTTATGCCTAAATTCTATCTTTTCTGATTGCATTTACCTTTCTTGTTTGGTCGGTCTATGATGACTAATGAGTACCTTGTTTTGGTACTTATGCTACACTCTACACCTTCCCGTGATGCAGTACCTAGTACCAGCTACCAGCGATGATCGTTCGTGCCATCTTTTGTATCTTAGGGATATTGAAGACGAGGGTGAGCACTTGGCATCCTGGATTAGCCTGTCTCCTTCTGTACATATGTTAGCTTGTCTTTTTCCTTTGAGACTGATTGTTGTGGTCCACTTTTGGGACTTGCATATATTCTTTTTAGATAGCTCTATACTCATGACTACTTGGTTTTGGGAGGGTATCTACTGTATATAATTTTGGGTTTGCTTTCCATTTCCAGCTTCTCTTATTTGTTAGTATTATTTTTGATATAGTTCTACCGTTATACTCACTACTTGTAGTTCTGGGTAGATGCCAACTTACCTACTGGTGGGTTTTAGTAGATGCCATCATGACTCGGAGAGTCAGGTTGTGACATATTCAATATGATGTAAATGTATTAAACCTATTTTTGTAAGATTTTGGAGTTTTATATTGAAAACCTTCATGAACTAAATTTCGCTTTACGGCTTAAGCTATGATGAAATTGTCATAGTAGATTTGATAAACTTGAATTGGTTGCTTGGAGAAGTCTCTAATTATGTATCTGAACGCATCTCTTCAATGAGAGCATTAGCAACAAGATCAATTTCATAAGATGTATTTTTTTCATAAATTCGTAATTCTGTATTTTATAGAGGTGTCTTTTGAAAATCACTCATTGGAATCGTTTTGATTATTCTGTAATTGTAGGCAATCACCCGTGAATAGAAACTAAATTCAGGATTCTTTTTTATTCAACTCGATGTAAACTTTGATGGCCATATTGTTTAATATTTTCAATGGCAAAAATCATGGTACAATTGCGTAGTTGATCTCAATACTTTTAGAAGCGCTAGGTTTGAGATTGTTTGATAATTGTGTGACTAAAGCTTCAATTATTTTAGTATTTTCAACCATTATTGCATCGATATCAAATTTGACGTAGGGTTGCTTTTTTTCATTGATTGATAGAAACTGCATCGAATCAAGTGTGGGATTAAGTGTTGATTTGAAATGGAGAAGAAGGAAAATTGTGGACAAAGGAGAATTGGAGAAGAAGGAGAATTCGAAAGCACATCAAAGTTTGCCTTTTTTTTATTTGTTTAAGTAGGGTAAATTGTTGCTTGTAGTTAGGGCATTAATTAGTCAAGCAAAATTATTAGTTAGGGCATTTATAGTAATAATATTTTTTTGAGTGGGGGGGGGGGGGGGATAAACGTAATCAGTATATATTTCTAATTCATTTGCATTTACGGGGAATTTGCATAGTTTCCCCAAAATTTTACCAAGTCGAATTAGGAATAGCCATGATCCCAAGTAGTGCCGATAAAATAAACACATATTTTGATAACTTGCGCAACCCACAAGTATTTTAATGTGTTGAGTGAGTGATTTTTTACATGGGCGAAATATGGTATAAAGTCATTAAACTCATAAAATAGAGAAAATGTTACACCTAAGATTTGAGAAAATAGAAAAAAAATTGCAGCTTTCCAGACCTGGTGCAAGAACCACGGAAGCCACCTACGGTCCGTGGTTTGAAACATGGTCCATAGGTGGGGTCCGTCATTGAGGAAAAAATATTTGTCGTCTATGATCCCACCCACGGACGACCAGTACGGTCCGTGGTTGGACCTACGGACCGTAGGTGAGGGTCAGCTGCCAGTTAGAGGGAAATTGTTATTGGGTCAACTTCAAATGGTCATAACACTTAGCACAAAAGGAACTAAGTGGCCCATGACCTACTAAATGATAGATAACTGAATCCTCTTATCAACGCCACCGAATTTTCTAAAATCTCATCTTCGAGTAAAGAGTTATGTTCGTTTTAGTAAAGCCTTGTCAGTCAGAATTGACCTACGAGCCAACCTACGGTTGGAAGGTTGAGCTACAACCCTTAGGTTCCTCTGTGGGTGGTCTTCGGCAACTTTTAAGTTAGGTTCATTTAGATCTTTTTCCTATGCGTTGGGCACTTAAACTTCATCGTTTTACACCTAAACTACGTCATTTTACTCAGAATAAGTCTAATAACTTAGTCAGACATACCCAGAACCTTAATTTACTGAGAATTTATCAAACCTAGAACCAAAGAGGAGAACAGAGGTGACCCAAACCCTTCCAAGAACACAACAATTTTTCTTCAATTCCAGCCCCAAAATCGAAAGATTTCTCTGTGAAATTCGTCACCAGGGATGTGGGATTTCACTAGTGGGTTACTTTCGCCCATTAGGTCCCTAGATTTCAGTCAGAATCTTGATTTCCTTGATATTATCTAAATCTAGGGTTTCTTGAATATTAGAAATTATTGAGTTTTACCTGTTAGAATGATCCAAATCAGATTATCATGTTGATGCTTCAGTTCTTGCATGAAATTCAGAACCCTACTTGTGTAGATTCCCTTAGTTCATGAATAACACATGCTAGGTAAGTTTATTCAGTTATACATGCTCCAGTTATAGATGTTTCATTATCAGTACATAAATGTTTCATTTTCATTTAGCATGTCAGTATTTTGAGCTATCTAGTATTAGAGAAAATCAGTCATAATGTGTTTACATAATTAGTTGGGAGTAGACTTAATACCGAGTTGGATTAGGGTCAGTCACCCTCATAGTCCCAGAACTACGTGCCCCCATAGGTTTATAAGTCCCCTCCGTGGGCATTACATTTTAGTGATCATGCCAGTCATGCCTCTATACCTCTGACAAGGTATATTGGGTCCTCTCGATAGGGCGTATACATCGGACTCCACATTTAACTCATGTGGTTTTATGTCGGTTATTAGTAGCTCCCACAGTTAGATTCTAGTGTACTGACCATGTTATCAGATACAATTCAGTATTCAGTTTCAGCATCTATAAACTTCGTCATTGCATTTAGTTAGTTCATGTTCAGTGCTTTCAGTACAATATCATGCTCATCTTTTATCATTACTGAGTTATATGCTTTGTGCAGTTATTTATATTGTTCAACTTTATTCTATCATGCATGCTCAATACTTTTCAAGTACTGACGCATACTCTGCGCTACCTCTTCTTATGATGTAGGTTCAGGCCTTCAGCATCCAGATCACGCATAGAGCGGTTCCTGATCTCCAGTTCAACAGAGTCAGTGGTGAGTCCTCATTTTTTCGAGGACGAGTGACATGTTATCTTTTGAGTTTCAGTCTTTAGTTTCAGTCTTTGCTAGATTTAGCTGAGGCATGTCCTAGCATCTCTAGTCAATTAGAGGCTTTATTTCAGACATAGTTAGATTCATTTTGAGCTTGGAGTTTGATGTTTCATTTGTCGTTAAACTCTCAAATTATATATTCAGGCTTAGAATCGGTATCCCCCATCATTTTTAGTTTATCTAATGTTTAAGCTTCTGCACAAAATTATCTCATTTCAGTTATCATAGTATGCTTATGTTATGCCAACAGGGTTAACTTGGGGTCACTCGTGATCCGAGGTCCCGTATCCGCGTCCTAGGGGTAGCTCGGGCCGTGACAGAAAATTTTAGAAATAACAAAGATAATAGATATAATAAGGCTCTAAAGCTATAGTTTGGGTATTTGCGCTCCATAGCTATAGTTTTGTTTGCTAAGGAGCCTTCGGTTAGTATATTTCACTTGCCTATTTGTATATTTCACTTGCGAATATACAAACATGATAAGTATATACAATTATTTTATTCATATATTTAAGAATTTTTCAGAACTCTGTTTGTATATTACGCTTGCCAAAATACAAGTATGATAATTTATTATGAATTTTTCATAAATCGTATACAAATAGCTAGGATAAGCATATACAAATTCTGGATTTATACAAACAGAAACTAAATAACACAAATTCTGAATTTATACCATCAAGTCTGAATTATAAAAATTCTGAATTTATACCATCAATACTAACTTATACAAATTCTGGATTTTAACATTTAGAAAACCGAATAACAAAATTTTGTGAAACAGTAGCCACAGATTAAAAAAAATTGAAACTATAACTATATTACATAATATACTCTAGATATTTGTTAATTCACGTAATTTTCCCATAAAAATATGAGTATTCATGGGTAAACTAAGGGTAAAATATAGATTAGTCAAATGGGTGAAGTTTTCAACTTTTATTCACTCAAAATTCATGATATCACCAAAAATGTTTTAACTTCTCTTCCTTTTTATGTTCTTCAGTAAAACTAATTATTTTCTCTATAATTGAAAATGTGAAGTATTTGGACCTCTAAAAATATATTAATGAAATGTACATTTCTTTTGTTAATTATAATTTTTTTATTTGTTTAATTTATATTGAATAACAAATAATAGTGTAAAATAAGAAAATCATGTATTAGTATTGATATTGTTTAAACTGCATTAAGCACATTTTACTCCTAAAATGCAAATATTCATTTAGATTGAAATTTAAAATATTTCCCCCTTGTTATCAGTGGCGTACCCAGGATTTTTTGTAAGCGGTGTCGATATTTAAAAATTAATAAACAATAAATAATTGATTACTAACATTATATGAATAAAAACTATTTAAAACGTACTAATAAAATGTAACTCAAGTAAACTACTAAACTTTCCTCAACGATATTGCATATTTTGAAATGTATTTATAATAGCCTCATTGGAGATAGTA
This sequence comes from Solanum verrucosum, assembly GCF_900185275.1. Taxonomy (NCBI): domain Eukaryota; kingdom Viridiplantae; phylum Streptophyta; class Magnoliopsida; order Solanales; family Solanaceae; genus Solanum; species Solanum verrucosum. The sequence goes on from NW_026020004.1 coordinate 146,500, forward strand.
TTAAGTACTAAATATTCTAGTGCAATTGGTTTGTTTTAGCTTAATTTGTCTATAAATAGGAGGTTGGAGGTTCGAATCCATAGTATATTTAAAAAAATTCTGAAAATGTCTCAATAATAAAAGACAATTCAGCCTCTCTAAAGTTCAATCTTGGGTCGCACCGGTTGAATAACCATTCAATTTACGTTGCAAACCAACAAGCCAAGAGGCTCAATTGTTCAAGTAATGTCATTAATGTTATTTGTAAGGATATTTTTAATTTTTCAGATATATATATATATATATATATATATATATATATATATTTCTTCTATTTCCTCTTTTTGTGTCTATCTATCTATCTATCTATCTTTATTTCTTGTCTTTAATTTTCGCATTTCTATCTGTAATTCGTGGAGAGAATAACATCATTTGGTATCAGAGCCATATTTAGATTCGTTATACGATTCTAGTCTTGAGTTTGTTACAACAAAAAAAGTGTCAAAATTGTTTTTTCAAGAAAATCCAAAAATATTTTGTTGATTTGAATCTTGTTTGAAGTTTCTAAAGCTAGATTAGTATTCCTTAGCCTTACTTGAGTCTAAATCTAAGATTTAGTAGAGTTTGGGATACTATTGAAGAATCCACCATTGTTGGTCGAAGAAGCTTGATGAAGATGTGAATGGGTTTTGAAATCTGAAGGATTTTGCAAGGAATTGAAAGATAAAGAGTATTGGGGTTTGTTTTCTACATCAAGGGGAGCCTATATCTCACATTTCATGAAATTCCGAGCCAAAATTATTGAGGGTTTTATTTTGTGCCTTCATCTTGTTCATTGTGTTCTTGAGGAATATTCAAATCTTCAAGAAGAAGGGATCTACAAAAAAAAGTGTGTAGTCCAAAAGGAGAGGAAAGAGAAAGTGGTTACATTTTAGTGCACCAAGGGAATTCACCAAAAGGAGTAAGGAATAAAGAAATAAGTACAGGGGGACCACAAAAGCACAAAATTCGGAGGTCTTCAGGTGCACACATTGGTCCATTCGGCGAGCTCGACTTTTCTCTCTAAAGTTCATTCGGCGACTCGCCGAATTGACCCCCTAGATCGCCGAAGTTCTTGAGCATTCTGTAAATTTAGGCGAGCTGAACTTCAACTTTGGAAAATAAATCATTAAATTTGGCGATTGGACACTCATTTTATGCCCCTAATCTCAGGTTTTAATTACTTACTTTCCTTTTCTTGGTTCTCACTCTTTCTCAAGATTCCTAAACTAATTTTCAACTCGTAATTGATGTACTTGTTGATTATTGGTTCTTGAATTATTTTCTTTGTTAGTGCCACTTCTTTTCATGCTTTTATTAGTTTTACTTCGTAGTTAACTTTTTAATTCAAGTCCGTTCTTGCTTTAATCGATTCATCCATCTTTCTTGAAACAAGAATCCAATCCGGCCAAGAGTAGAAATTGACACCTTTTGATCAACCGAGTATAAGCAATCTTCAACCTTAGCCAAGCCAATTTGAGAGGCAATCAAAGGTGTGTAAACACGAGTGATTGTAAGTTCATTTTACTAACACTAACGTTGTTTGTTGATTTTGGAGAGCATTTTTTATTGCTAGGTACCATGGACACCGAAAGTGAAACCCAACCAACTATGGGAGGGGTTAATTTGGAATACATAATGGAGGCGATTACTGATATGGGTTGGAGGATGGAGAACATGGAAAGATGAATGGCCACCCTGAAAGGTAGTGTGTCGAAGATGGATGATAGAATGAACAATGTGGAGGTTCGAATTAAATCTACTAACTCCACCCCACAAGCTACTTTTCTTGCTTTCACAAGTGGGCATGACCATACTATTTCTCCTACTATCACACCTGGAGCCTTCCATCAAGTGTTTTACCCAACACCAATCTGTTTCGGTTCCAATGTCCAAAATGCCAACCGACCATTCAAATCCCAACTCAATCAAGAAGCACCACCAAACCAAAATCGACCTTACCAATCACCACTAAACAAAAATCCACCCCACCAAATGCCACAAACCCAACAAATTCTCGTAATAGAGGTGAGGGATGACGAGTACCAAGGGGAATATGAAGGTGAAGGTTAAGAAGCTTCATGTAATGAAGCAGAAAGGAATAGACCAAGAGGTCAAATGGGGCATAAGAGGCGATGAGGTAGATTTGGTCTGGTACCACATGGGAGAGGACAATATTGGAACCAACCTCAAGGTGGAGAACCATGGGAAGCCTATGCCAATCAAGATATGGTCAAGAATTGAGAGAAAAACATGGTAACCAATATTAAGGAGAAGTTCAAAGAGGTTACTACAACAACAACTAAGTGGGTGAGTGCCGAGAAAATTATTATGGGGACCACATTGGAAATGGTGGCCGAGATGTGGGATTCAACTCTATCAAAATGAGTCTCTCACTTTTCAAAGGGGAATGCAATTCTGATGCTTATCTAGAATGGGAGTCGCTTTGTGGAAAAATCTTCCAAGTTAATCATTTGACCGAGGTCCATAAGAGTTGTGTTACCATTGCTCAATTTGAAGGGTTAACTATTATGTGGTGGGAATACATGAAAAGGTATCATCTAGTACTTCAATATGGACACCCTCCACCATGGACCAGATTCAAAGCCCTTATCAGAGTCAAGTATGCGTCGAAAAGGTATCGACAAAGAGTTACTTTCTAAGTTGTACAACTTGAGGCATGGAAACAGAAGTGTTGCTACCTACTATAATGAGTTCTAGAATTTTATCTTGAAGCTAGAATACAATGAGAATGAAGAGCATGTCTTTATTCGCTTCAAGGTGGGGTGAACAAAGAGATCTCTTCCAAGATGACTATACGCAAGTTTGCTAGCTTGAATGAAATCTTTGAAGCAGCTAATGAGGTAGAGCAGGAACTCAAAGAGGACAAAGTACCTAAGCACAAGGGTATTCCATCTTCAAATTCTTAGAGCAAGAATAATGAGGGAGCTCAAGCATCTTCAGGCTGGAACAAAAATAATGATTTCAAGAAGCCTTATGAGAAGAAACCCTTAGAAGGAAACACTCCAAAGTACCCACCAAGAGAGGGAGGTAATAAGGATCCAACCAAATTACCTAAGGGTATTCAATGTCACAAGTGTAGAAGATGGGGTCATATGATGCGTGAATGTCCCAATCGGTTGAATGATCTAGTTCAAGAAGGGGAATTATATCTTGGCGAAGGGGTAGATCAAGAAGATGGTTCTGAAGAAGAAACCCAATAAGAGGATGAATTTGAAGGTGATTAAGATAAGGAAAAAGGCCCATGTGAGGGAAAAGAAGTTGACATTCCTAATGGTATGATGAGGAAGGCCCCAATTGAAGAAACTTGGCCTCAAGATGGAGAGTTCACCGTACCAATGTATGTGGTGAGGCAAGTTATGATTAGAAAGGCCATGGATAATCCAAATCAAAGACATACTCTTTTCCACTCAAAGTGCCTTCTCAAAGATAATGAGTGTTCCTTGATCATTGATAGTTGGATTGTGCACGTTGCTAGCACTATTTCAGTGGAATGTTTGAAACTTCCTACCACTAAGCATGATACAACTTAAAAGCTTCAATGGTTGAGTGAGTGTGGAGAATTGAGGTTTCATAGACAAGTGTTGATCAAACTCAAAATTGGGAAGTACCAAGATGATATTCTATGTGATATAGTACCAATGCAAGCTTGTCATGTGCTACTCAGAAGACCTTGGAAATATGATCATTCGACCAAACATGAGGGGAGAACCAACAAATATTAACTTGTGTTGGCTGATCATAAATATGTCCTTCATCCCATTTAGCCTTCTCAAGTCAATAAAGTGTATCAAAAGATGAGTGAGTTGAGGGAGAAAAAGAGGGGTGAGGAAGAACATATGAAGGATGAGGGAAATGAAGAGGAAGACAGAAGGAAGTTGAGGGGAAAGATGTAAGTGTTTTTGGCTAAGTACAAAGAGATAAGGGAGGAAGTGGAGGCCAAAAAATATTTCATCCTCATCACACATAGGGATCATGTGTTTCAAACTAACCAATCTCATTCTTCTCTTGCCTATTCTATTTCCCTTCTTTTGCCAGATTATGAAGTTTTCTTCCCAAAGGAACTCCCAAGTGGATTACCCCCTCTTCACGGAATTGAGATCCAAAATGGTTTGTGTCGAGATCATAATTGCCAAACAAAGTGGCTTATCAAATTAATCTGGAGTACACCAAAGAGCAACAAAGGCAAGTTGAGTAACTCATCAATAAGCGCTATGTGAGAGAAAGTATGATTACATGCGTCAGTCCGGTTCTATTGGTTCAAAAGAAAGATGGAACATGGTGCATGTCTGTTCATTGTCGGGCCATCAACAAGATCACCGTAAAGTATCATCATCCTATCCCTAGATTAGATGATATGCTTGATGAGCTCAATGGTTCTTGTGTGTTTTCAAAGATTAATTTTAGGAGTGATTATCATCAAATAAGGATGAACCTAGGTGATGAATGCAAAACCACATTGAAGACCATGTTAAGCCTATATAATTGGTTGGTAATGCCTTTCGGTCTTATTAATGCTCTCAGTACTTTTATGTGTCTCATGAATCACGTGATGAAGACCTTCATAGGGAATTTTGTGGTTTTCTATTTTGATGATATATTGATTTATAGTAAAACCATGCATGAGCATATAGATTATTTGAGATGTGTGTTTGATGAGCTTAGAAAGGAACAACTTTATCCTAATCTTGAAAAGTGTTCATTCTATGTTGATGAAGTTGTTTTCTTGGGATTTATTGTGAGTTGAAGGGGGGTTGAGGTTGATAATTCTAAGATAGATGCTATTAAGAATTGACCAATTTCGAAGTCTATAAGAGATTTTAGAAGCTTTCATGGGTTGGATAGTTTTTATAGGTGGTTTGTCAATGGATTTAGTACCATAGCCGCTCTCTTAACCAAGGTAATCTGAAAGGATAAGCCTTTTAAGTCAGGGGGAGGGGGGGGGGGGGGGTAGAGCAAGCCAAAGATTTTGAGGGGTTAAAATCAATGCTAAACTCCACTCCTTTATTGCAATTACCCGATTTTGGGAAAATATTTGAAGTTGAATGCGATGTTAGTTAAGTAGGCATTGGAACCTTCTTAATGCAAGACCAAAAGCCCATTTCTAATTTTAGTGAAAAGCTTAAAGGTGCAACTTTAAACTACTCCACTTATGATCTTGAATTGTATGCTATGACTAGAGCATTGCGTAATTGGCAACACTATTTCTGGCCTAAAGAATGTTTCATTCAGACCGATCATGAGTTCTTAAAGCATATTTAAGCCCAAAGAAAGTTGAACAAAAGGCACACGGAATATATTGAATTCCTTGAAACTTTCCATTATGTAATTCAATACAAAAATGGGAAGAAAAATGTGGTGGCCGATGCCTTGTCTAGGAAACATATGTTGATAACTACTTTGTCTTCTAAATTGCTTGGCTTTGCCTGTTTGAAGTCAATGTATCCCAAGGACCCCATGTTTGCTCAAATCTTCCAAGATTGTGAGGAATGGTAAAGGGAAAGGTGGCTTAGGGATGGATCTTCTACTCCTTATTCTAAATTTGTGGTTTCTTGTTCAAAGGCAAGAGATTATGTGTGCCTATGAGCTATTGGAGAGAATTATTTATGAGGGAGGCACACAATGGGGGATTAATGGGTCATTTTGGTGTTGATAAAATAAGGGGAATTCTCGAGGAACAATTTTATTTGCCTAAGATGCACAAAGACGTTGCTTGAATTTGTGGCCAATGTATTGAATGTCGGAGTGCCAAGTCAGGCCTCCTTCCCCATGGGTTATACACTCCACTCCCCACCCCTCAATGACCTTGGCTTGATATTTCAATGCATTTTGTTTTAGGTTTGCCAAGGACAAAAAGAGGTAGAGATAGTATCTTTGTTGTTGTTGATCGATTTCCAAAGATGGCTCATTTCATTCCATGTCCTAAATGTAATGACGCTTCCAATGTGACATCTTTGTTTGTTGAAAATGTTGTTAAATTGCATGGAATTCCTCAAACCATCATGGGTTCTATGCTTCGTGTCGTGGTATATGGAAATTTGGCCTTATGGGAGGAAAAATTTCCTTTAGTTGAGTGTGCTTATAATCAATTTATTCATAGAACTATTAACATGACTCCATTTGAAGTGGTGTATGATTTTTATCCCCTAATCCCTTTAGATCTCACTCCTCTTTCTCATGATGTTGTCTTAAGCTTAGATGGGAGCAAAAGAGCGGAATTCATGAAGAAACTTCATGAGAAGGTGAGACTTCACCTAGAAAATAAGAACCAAGAGTTAGCCAAAAAAGTGAACAAGGGTCACAAGAGGATTGTGCTTGAACCGGGTGAGTGGGTGTGGGTGCATTTTCGCAAGGAGTGATTTCCCACTCATCAGAAGACAAAGTTGATGCCAAGAGGTGATGGTCCATTTCAACTACTTGAAAGACTGAATGACAATGCATACACTTCGGAGTATCAAGTTCACAACACCTTCAATGTTTGTGAACATTCTCTATTTTCAAATTTTGATAATGATGATCCGTTGAATTTGAGGAACAATTCTTTTCAAGAAAGAGAGAATAGTGCAATTCGGATTGCACCATGGTCGTTCACTCGAAGTCAACCTCGAGACCTTTAAAGAATGTAAGGTTTTTTCATGAAGTTAGAGGTCCTTGAGCTTGTGTTGAAGGAAAAGAAAGGGTTCCATGATTTGAATATCGCTTGGGGAAGTGGAGGGAAGATATTTCAAGAAAATGTCACTTTAGGAAAGCATGAGAAATTCGGTGACTCGCCCAATGTCTTCGGTAAGGACCCCAGCTCCCTAAAAGTTCTATAATGCTTCAAATGAAGGGTTACCTCACTGAACCAATTGGTGACTCGCCGAGTCCCTTAGGCGAGCACGGCCGAGCTCGCCCTTTATCCTTTTTGGGCCACTTTGGCTTCTCTTATGTAATAATAGCCTAAAACTATAAATAGCTAGTTTGGGTTTTCTTTTTGGTAGACTATTTTGAAAATTGATATATTTTGAAACACATGAATTAGTGTTGAGAGCTTGGTACAAGCTTTGGTTGACTTTTTTTTAGAAACGTTGGTTGCGAGGTGAATTTAATTCCCTCGAGGTCTTCGTAAGAGTTAGGTACTTCTTGTAGGATTAATGGATTGAGGTCTTAAGGTTTAATATACTTTTTGGTTGCCTTCTGTTTCCTCCTTTGATGTATATCTATCTATCTTTATTTCTTGTCTTTAATTTCCGCATTTATATCAGTAATTCGTAACGAGAATTACATCTTTAATGATGTAATTTAGATTGTAACCAAGGCTATTCATTCGAAGTCAAGCTTGAGACCTTCAAAGAATGCAATGTTTGTTCATGAAGTCAGAGCTTCTTGAGCTTATGTTTATGGCAAAGAAAGGGTTCCATGCTTTAAAGATCGATTGGGGAAGTGGAGGGAAGACAATTGAAGAACTTGTCACTTTAGGCAAGTAGGAGCCATTTGGCGACTCACCAAATGGCTTGGACGAGGACCCCAACTCAACAAAAGTTCTATAATTCTTTAAAGGAGGGGTCACCTCATCGAACAAATTGGCGACTCATTGAGTCCCTTAGGCGAGCATGACCCAACTCCCCCTTTTTCCTTTTTGGGCCACTTTTGGGCCTCTTATGTAATAATAGCTTAAAACTCTAAATAGCTTGTTTGGGTCTTCTTTTTGGTAGACTATTTTGAATATGGATGAATGATTAATTGTATGTCATTTGAGATACTTGAGACTCAAATCAACAAGCCAAGAGGCTCAATTGTTCAAGTAATGCATTTTTTTGTCAAACAAGTAATGTCATTAATGTTGTTTGTAAGGATATTTTTATTTTTTTAGATTTATATATATATATAAATAATACCAAAAAGATTTCAACGAAGCAGTTTCGGTCGACACGCCATGACATAGGGTGGGTCTGCCACTGTCTCTTCCCATATAGCTTAGGCCCTTGCTCCCTTCACATCCTTCAATTACATGTGGAAGATCAAAGACGATGCAATTCACTTCAAAAAATGAATCAGTAATGACTTTAGCCACAATTCCAATGCCACCTCCAAGGTCCACCAATGATTTCAATCCTTCGAAAATCCCTTACAATTTTCAATCACCAAAAGCTAGCCATAATTTCATTAAATGGATGGTTAAATTTTGGGCCTTTTTCTTCATATTCAAATCGGGCCTTGTCATGAGCAATCAAAAATGGAGTATTAGCGTCATCACCATTCTTGATCTATTTGCTAAGTGCGATGGATCCATGACATTTGCACATAGGGGACTTGACTCAATTGTTCATCTTTAAGAAGGAGACGTGAGGCTAGAGTAAGTAAATAAACCTCTTGTTCTTTATCATTTTCCTTGGCTTGATTAAAAATCATGGTTTTAGCATTATTGTTGATGGGAAGGGTATCCACTAAATCAGAGAGAGTCATGGCTTGGCCATTAGAGTGAATGATATATGGAAATCCAAGTTGAATAGCACATTTGAGTGACGTGGAGTTGATGTAACTGAAAGTATGGTTCCATATGTGTGCCTGATCAACCATCATTTCTCTAGTCATGTTTTCACTAGGCTAAGCCATAGTTGTGAGATTTTTATAAAGAGATAATATTGGCTGATGTAATTAGGATACAAGATTATGTGTGTGTGTGCATATATATATATATATATAACAAGAATGAGAGGACCATCCTCATTAAATTTAAGAAGATATTACTGGGTGTATATAATCTAATTTAGTTTTCTTCATTTCTATTTATGTCATAATTCTTGATTAGACACCAAGTTAAATATTTTTTTCAAAAGAATTACAGATTTAAATAAGTTATAAATATTTGTTATGTTACAAATTATCTCATTAATGGTAAAACATGATATTTAAAATTAATATTTTTAAATAACCTAATTGAATAATTTTCTTGCTTCAACGGACTATTAAAAAACTAGATATAAGGTGCATGTGCTAGCATGGGCCCAACATATGTTATTTCTTGTTTAAATTAATGTTATACAAATGAAATTTGGAGTCATTTAAAGATTTAAACTTTTAAAAAGAGTTTTAAGTTATTAATTATTGTAACTTATTGTACTTTCACATAATATAAATTACTCTCTTTTTCTCAATTTATGCTGCACAAGCAGAATTTCCAGAGTCACCCAAAAAAATTTAAAATATTTTTTAAAGATATTTTATGATTTATAATATTCTTATCCATTATTCACATAATATATGTGTAACGACCTATCCCCATCGTTATGGAAAAGCCAATGGGGAAGGAATTTTGGCTAGAAAACTTCTGAGTAGTAATTTGGAAATTTCTAGCCTAGGCCACACTTGGACAAAATCTGAGTCAGGTGAGGTCTAGGGCAATCCGGTAATGGATGGGGATTTTAATTATGATTTTGATCACGTGAGTGGATAGACAAGACGTTAAGGAGCTTGTACGGCTTTACAGAATCGAATTCGGACGAGTAGAACTCCCGAAACTGATCTCGGTGTGAAAGGGTATTTTAGAAAGTTAAGATTTGAAGGGGTGTTGCGAAATGGAGCTTGGAACTCGAATTCCAAGTTTCTGTTTCCACACAAGCAGTCGTGGCGGGGTTAATTCCGCCAGGGCAGGGCCGCTATGGCGGGATGGGTCCCACTGTGGTGGGATGGGGCCTACTGTGGCGGGATGGGGTGCGCTGTGGTGGGCCAGCCACGACTTAAACTAGGGAAAAACCCCCAAAAATGTTATTTTCTACAAAACCTCTTTCTTAAGAGCTAAGGGACGACCCAGGGCAGTTTCTTATAAAATTCCCATGAATTCTCATGCCAAAGGTAAGTTAATTACTCCCCCAATCCGTATTTCGATTCTTAGAACTTAGAATCCTTGTTAATTATCGTTGGGGGAGGGTTTTGGCCTGAAGCTAATGGTGGGAAAAGCCGTTGTTGAAAATTAGGATCATGGATTGGCCTTGGGTTGATATTTTTGATACAATTCGTGTAATTTAGACCTTGTTTATTGATCCATGCATTAATTAGTTGTTTAGACCAAGAACAAGCCACAAGACTCCGAAAAGGGAAGGCTGAAATGTCTTAGGAGTATTCAGGCTTAGTTTCGAAGTAGGTCATGGTTAAACTTCATGTTGTGTTATATATGATTTTTAATTGCTCCATTGTATGTATGCATGTATGTGAATAGGGAAACATGAATTGAATCTAAAGAAATGATTAATTTCGAACAATTACATGCCATGAACTTGTTACTTGACTGTGTGACTATGTGCACTGTTCATTATGGGTGTTATTGTGACTGTGGTTGTACTGATTAGATCAAGTGTCACATTCTGACACATATATTAGATTGGGTGTCATGTACCAACACATATATTGGACCGGGTCACGTTCTGACACATATATATATTGGATCAGGTGTCACGTTTTCGACACACTAACAGTTTGGGTGTGGATTCCATGAGAGGACCACTTGTGATTGTTACATTCATGTCTACGTATCATTGATATTAGGAAATTGTATCTTGCTCCTGAAATGATAATTGAATTATGCATCTTGTATATGTGTGTTTACTGTGTTGTAATTACTTGCTTATATTTCATTGACTGGAGTAGCCGCGTGTTCCTACTAGTACAATGTAGTTTTGTATACTCATACTGCACTTGCCCTTTCTTTGTTGAGTACAGGGCATCTTCAAGCGGCTACTGACAGACCTCAGCTAGGAAATAATTTACCAAGACCGGATTCGAGGGTGAGCCAGTTCTTTTATGCTGCCATGGATCCATCATTATTTTTAGTCCATTCTTTTTGGACTCGGACTAAATGTTCAGAAATTTTAATTATGTTTAGTTTTTGAGGATGCACCCCATTTTTCATAGATTTGTTGGTTAGTAGGATTTTGGTACAATGACTTTCAGGTCTAGGGATTGAATATCTGCGAGGTTCATGCTTAGTTGATTTTGTTAAACCTTCAGAGTTTATGGGAACACCATATTTAATTTGTCATTTGAACCTGCTTCTGTATCTTAAAATGGTTTAGTTTCTTTAAGTTGCTTACTCGAGTTCTAGTAGTGGTTCTCCCACCTGAGGGTTAGTGTAGGTGCCAATCACGGCGGTCTGGGTCGTGAAAAAGGTTGTATCAGAGCCGTAGATTCGTTGATCTTATTGTGCCAAAACGAATCTAATAGAGTCTTGCAGAACGGTACGGAGATGTCTGTACTTTTCTTCGAGAGACTATTAGACTTTAGGAAATCTCTCTATCTTTTTCTCCTTTCGTGGTATGACTTGATTCCAATTGGTATCTGGTGATCCCAATTGGTATGTAACCTTATTTCTTCTTCTGTACGTAGATGGTTAACAAACTATACAACATCGTTAGGCCCGTATCTCTGAGTTAGTCGAGGAACCAGCAACAAGAGGCCGTAGTCGAGGCAGGGGTAGAGAAAGAGGAAGGGGGAAAGGCCGATGAAGGGTAGCACTTGCCGGGGTGGAGCCCCAGGGGCATAGCTCTGTGAATGAAATTAGGAGTTTCGTGGGGCTCACCAGCTACTATCGATGGTTTGTTTTTTCTTCTATCGCTACACATTTGACAAGGCTGACCCAAAATGAGATGCCTTTCGACTCGACTGACAAATGTGAAGAGAGATTTTAATAGCTTAAGACTCTTCTGACCACAACACATATTCTGGTACTGTTGGTGTAAGGTAAAGATTTCATTGTTTATTATGATGTTTCACATTCGGGCTTGGGAATTGTGTTGATGCAGGATAAAAATGTCATAGCTTATGCATCACTGCAGCGGTAGTGTTTTCTCAATGCATGACTTGGAGTTGGCAGCGGTAGTGTTTTCTCTCAAGATCTGACGGCATTACCTTTATGGTATCAAGTGTGAGGTGTTTACGGATCATCGTAGTCTACAACATGTATTCACCCAGAAGGACCTGAATCTGAGATAGTGAATGTGGATGGAGTTACTCAAGGATGATGATGTTACCATCCAGTATCATCCGGGTAACACATTAAGCGGGAAGATAGTGAGTATGGGTAGTCTAGCTTGCTTGGGTGCGTCGAAGTAACCTTTGGCTAATGAGATTCAGACCTTAGAGTCTAAGTTCATGAAGTTGGGAATCTCAGCGAAAAGTGGGGTGTTAGCCAGCATTGAGGTTAGGCCCACATTCATTGAGGAGATCAAAGCCAAATAGTTTGAGGATGAGAGTTTGAATGAGCTCAAAATAAGGACAGTGTCTGGCAAGGCATAGGATGTGGCTTTTGATGCGGGTGGTGTGCTCAGATTTAAGGGAATAATTTGTGTTCGTAGAGTGGATGACTTGATTGAGAAGATGTTGTCAAAATCCCATGGTTCGCGGTATTCCATTCATCCGGGTGTGACCAAGATATACTGAGATTTAAAATGACTTTATTGGTGGCCTGGCATGAAGAAAGACATACCTGAGTTTGTGGCTAAGTGCCAAACTGTCAACATGTAAAGTATGAGCACCAAAGGCCTGCATGTTTGTTTCCGCGGATTGCAATTCCTAAATGGAAGTGGGAAAGGATAGCTATGGATTTCGTGGTTGATCTTCCCAAGACCTTGGGGATGTTTGACACCATTTAGGTGGTGGTTGACAGACAGAGTAAGTCACCCACTTCGTACCACTCAGAATAGACTACAATGCTCAACAATTGGCAAAGTTTTATGTGAAAGAGATAGTAAGGTTGCATGGGGTGCCCCTTTTTATCATCTCGGACCATGGTACGCAGTTCACATCCATGTTTTGGGGGAAATTGAATGAGGAGTTGGGCACTCAACTCACTTTTAGAACAACCTTCCATCCACAGACGAATGGGTAGTAAGAGAGAACTATTCAAGTGTTAGAGGACATTTTGAGGGCATGTGTGATTGACCTTGGAGGGCATTGGGATAAGTTCCTACGTTTGTGTGAGTTCTCTTATAATAATAGTTACCAGTCAAGTATTAACATGGCACCCTCGTTTGAGGCACTCTATGGGAGGGGTTGTAGATCACCCATAGGGTGGTTTGAGGCTGGAGGTGTGAAACCTTTAGGGGTTGATTTGGTGAAATATGCTCAGGATATGGGGAGAAGCATCCAAGCTAAGCTTCTAGCATCCCAGAGTCGACAGAAAAAGTATACAGACCGTAAGGTAAGGGAGATGGCATTCCAGGCTAGTGAGAAAGTTCTTCTAAAAGTTTCACCCATAAATGGGATGATGATAATCGGTAAGAAGAGCAAGTTTAGTCCTCGATACATCGGGCCATTTCAAATTCTTGACTCTGTAGGGCCAGTGGCTTATAGGTTGTCTTTCCCGCCTACCTTATCTGGAGTCCACCCAGTGTTCCATGTGTCCATGTTGAAGAAGTATCATGGGGACATAGATTACATCATAAAGTGGGACTCAGTTTTGTTAGACAAAGACCTTTAGTATGAGGAGGAACTGGTTGCAATTCTTGATCGCAATGTCCAAAAGTTGAGGACCAAGGAGATAAAGTCCATGAAAGTTCAATGGAAGCATCGTCCAGTTAATAAAGCTACTTGGGAAATTGAGAAGGACATGCGAGACAATTATCCCCAGTTATTCGACGATTCAGGTACTACTCTACTCTTGCCTTAGCTAGTTCTCCTAGATTATCACTCGAGAACGAGTGATGGATAAATTGGTATCTATTGTAATGACTTGTTCACATTGTTATGGAAAAGCCAATGGGAAGGAACATTGGCCAGAAAATTTCTAAGTATAACTTGGAAATTTCTAGCCTAGGCCAGACTTGGATGAAATCTGAGTCATGTGAGGTCTAAGGTAATACGGTAATGGATGGAGAATTTAATAATGAGTTTGATCACGTGAATGTATAGCCAAGATGTTAATGAGCCTGTACGGTTTTACGAAATCAAATTTGTGCGAGTAGAACTCCTGAAACTGATCTCGGTGTGAAAGGGTAGTTTTAGGACGTCAGGGATTGAAGGGGTATTTCGAAATTGGGAACTTGGAATTCAAATTCTGAGTTTTTGTCTCTGTGCAAACCACTGGGTGGGGTTAATTCCGATAGGACGGGGCCACTGTGGAGGGATGGGACCCACTGTGGCGCTCCAGTCGCGACTTAAACCGGGGAAAAATCCCAAAAATGTTATTTTCTACAAAACCTCGTTCTTAAGAGCTGCGGGACGACCTAGGGAAGTTTCTAATCAAATTCCCATGAATTATCGCACCAGAGGTAAGTTAATTACTCCCCTAATCTGTATTTCAATTCTTAGAACTTAGAATCCTTGTTAATTATCGTTAGGGTAGGGTTTTGGCCTGAAGTTAATGATGGGAAAAGCCCTAGTTGAATATTACGATCATTGGTTGGCCTTGGGTTGACATTGTGGTTATAATCTGGGTAATTTAGACCTTGTTTATTGATCCTTGCATTAATTAATTGTTTAGACCAAGAACAAGCCACAAGACTCCGGAAATGGAAGGCACAAGTGTCTTAGGAGTATTCAGGCTTGGTTTGAGGTAGGTGATGGTTTGACTTCCTGTTGTGTTATATATACTTGTTAATTACTCCATTATATCCATGCATGTATGTGAATAGGGAAACATGAACCGAATCTAAGGAAATCATTTAGTACGAACAAATACATGCCATGAACTTGTTACTTGACTGTGTGACTATGTGCAATGTTCATTATAGGTGTGATTGGGACTGTGATTGTGCTGACTGGATCACGTGTCACGTTCCGATACATATATTGGACCGAGTGTCACATTCCAATACATATATTGGATGGGGTGTCACGTTCCGACACCCTAACTATTTAGGTGTGGGTTCCATGAGGGGACCATTTGTGATATTACATTCATTTCTTCCTCTAATTGATATTGGGAAATTGTATCTTGCTTCTCAAATGAAAATTGAATTGTGCATCCTGTATATGTGTGTTTACTGTGGTGTAATTACTTGCTTATATTTCACTGACTATAGTAGCCGTGTGATCCTACCAGTATACTGTGGTTTCGTGTACTGATACTGTACTTGGTCTTTCTTTGTTGAGTGCAGGGCAGCTTCAGGCAACTATATACAGACCTTAGCTAGGAGATCATGGATCGAGACAGAAATCAAGGGTGAACTAGTTCTTTCAGGCTGCCATGGATCCATTATTAGTTTTAGTCTATTCTTTTCGAACTAAGACTAGATGTTAAGACATTTTACTTATGTTTAGTTTCCGGGGTTGCACCCCCTTTTTCTTAGACTTGTTGGTTAGTAGAGTTTTGGTACAATGACTTTCGGGTCTAGGGGTTGAATTTCCGCGAGGGTCATGCTTAGTTATTTTTGTTAAACCTTCGGAGTTTATGGGAACTCCATATTTAATTCATCATTTAAATCTGCTTCCATATCTTTAAATGGTTTAGTTTCTTTAAGTTGCTTAGTCGGGTTGTAGTAGTGGTTCTCCCACCGGGGGGTTAGTGTGGGTGCCAATCACGGCGGTTTGGGTCATGACAATATCTCTCTCTTTATCTCAATTTAAGTGGCACAAACGAAAATTCGAGAGTAAACCAAAAAATAAATTATTTTATATCTCAAATTGTTATTATTTATATGGATTTATAGTCATTTTTCTGTAATTATCAAATATATAACAAATTAAAAAATAAAGTAAGACAAATAAATTAACACATAGAAATTTTCGAAAGTATTGCTTCTAGCCACTTATTAATATTTAATAGTAATAATAATAATAATTAATTTATCATTTCTAAATATTTGTTGAAATATTATGAACAAATTATTGTAATTTTAATATTGTGATTTATAGTCTTTTTTATGTTATTATCAAATATATAAAAAATTTAAAAATAAAGTAAGACAAATATTAACACAAAAAAATCGAAAGTTATTTTTTTAGCCACTTATTAATATTACTAGATATAAGGCGCTCGTGCTAGCACGGGCCCAACATATGTTATTTTTTGTTTTAATTAATGTGATACAAATGAAATTTAAAGTCATTTAAAAATTTGTACTTTTAAAAAGATTTTTAAGTTATTAATTATTGTACCTTATTTTACTTTCACATAATATATATTACTCTCTTTTACTCAAGTTATGCTGCACAAGCGGAACTTTCAGAGTCACCCAAAAAATTTAAAATATTTTTTAAAGATATTTTATGATTTATAATATTAATATGCATTATTCACATAATAAATGCCACTCTCTTTATCTCAATTAAACTGGCACAAATAAAAATTCGAGAGTGAACCAAAAAAAAATTATTTTATATCTCATATTGTTATTATTTTCTTTATAGTCATTTTTATGTAATAATCAAATATATAACAAATTTAAAAATGAAGTAAGACAAATAAATTAACACATAGAAATTTTCGAAAGAATTTCTGCTAGCCACTTATTAATATTTAACAATAGTAATAATAATAATAATAATAATAATAATAATAATAATAATTAATTTATCATTTCAAAAAATTTGTTGAAATTTTCCGACAAATTATTTTAATTTTAATATTGTGGTTTATAGTCTTTTTTATGTAATTATGAAAAAATAAAGTACGACAAATAAATTAACACAATTTTTTTTTGAAAGTAATGTTTTTATCCTCTTATTAATATTAAATAAATAAATAATAATAATAATAATAATTAATTTATCATTTCTAAAAAATTGTTGAAATTTTATGATCAAATTAATTTAATTTTAATCTTGATAAAAAAACAATGTTAAATTCTAAATACATATAAAGAAGAAATAGTGGGGGATGGTGGGGGACGTGAATTATTGTGTGGTAAAGAAATGACATATGCAAAGTACACTTTAGTTCACACATTCAGAAAGTATACATAGTTACTCAAAGGATGATGATGTTACCATTCAGTATCATCCGAGGAAGGCTAATGTGGTGGCAGGAGCATTAAGCCGAAAGACGGTAAGTATGGATAGTCTAGCTTGCTTGGGTGTGTCCGAGCGACCTTTGGCCAAAGAGATTCAAACCTTGGAGTCTAAGTTCATGTAGTTGGAGAAGCTGGGGTGTTAGCCATCATTGAGGTTAGGCCCACATTCATTGAGGAGATCAAGGTCAATCAGTTTGAGGATGAAAATTTGAATGAGCTCAGAAAGAAGACAGTGTCGGGAAAGGCACAAGATGCGACTCTTGATACAGGTGGTGTGCTCTGTGTTAAGGGAAGAATTTGTGTTCCCTGAGTGGATGACCTAATTCAAAAGATGTTGACAGAATTTCATGGTTCATGGTATTCCATTCATCCTGGTATGACCAAGATGTACCAAGATTAGAAACGACTTTATTGGTGGCTTGGCATGATGAAAGACACAGTTGAGTTTGTGGCTAGGTGCCAAAACTGTCAATAGGTAAAGTATGAGCACCAAAAGCTTACAGGTTTGCTTCATTGAATGTCAATCCCTGAATGGACGTGGGAAAGGATAGCTATAGCTTTTGTGGTTTGTCTTCCCAACTACTTGGGAAAGTTTGACTCCATTTGGGTGGTGGTTGACAGACTAACTACGTCATCCCATTTCATTCCAATCAGAGTACACTTTAATGCTCAACAGTTGGCTAAGGTTTATGTAAAGAAGATAGTGAGGGTTCATGGGGTGCCCCTTTCTATCATTTCGGACGGTGGTACATAGTTCACATCCAAGTTTTGGGAAAAATTGCATGAGGAATTGGGAACTCAACTCACTTTTAGCACAACCTTCCCACAGACGGAGGGGCAACCAGAGAGGACTATTAAAGTGTTAGAGGACATGTTGAAGGCATGCGTGATTGACTTTGGAGGGAATTGAGACAAGTTCTTACCTTTGTGTGAATTCTCATATAATAACACTTACCACTCCCGCATTAATATGGCACCATTCGAGGCACTTTATGGGAGGTGATGTAGATCACCCATAGGGTTGTTTGAGGATGGAGACGTGAAACCTTTGAGGGTTAATTTGGTGAAATATAGGCAGCATAAGGTGAGAAGCATCCAAGCTAAGCTTCTAGCAGCCCAGAGTCGACAGACAAAGTATGCAGACCATAAGGTAAGGGACACGACATTTCATGCTGGTGAGTAAGTTCTTCTTAAGGTGTCACCCATGAAGGTGGTGATGAGATTCTAGAAGCCCAGTGTCGTCCTCGATACATCAGACCATTTGAGATTCTTGACTACATAGGGCCAGTGGATTATATGTTGTCTTTAACGCCAAGGCTATCTGGGGTCCATCCAGTGTTTCATGTGTCCATGCTGAAGAAGTATCATGGTGACAGAGATTACATCATTAAGTAGGACTCAATTTTGTTGGACAATGACCTTCAGTATGAAGAAGAACCAATTGTAATTCTTGATCGCGATGTCCAGAAGCTAAGGACCAAGGAGATAAAGTCCGTGAAAGTTCAATAGAAGCATCATCCGGTTGAGAAAGTTACTTGTGAAACCGAAAAGGACATTTGAGACAAGTATCCACAGTTATTCAGCGATTTAGGTACTACTCTACTCTTACCTTAACCAGTTTTTCCTAGTTTATCACTCGAGGATGAGTAATGGGTAAATTGGTATCTATTGTAACGACATGTTCTCATCGTTATGGAAAAGCCAACGGGGACAAAATTTGGGCCAGAAAACTTTTGATTAATGACTTGGAAATTTTCCAGCGTAGGCCATACTTGGACAAATTATGAGTCAAGTGAGGTCTAGGGAAATCTTGTAATGGATGCGGGATTTTAGTATGACTTTGATCATGAGAGTCGATAGCCAAGACGTTGAGAAACTTGTGTACGACTTTTTGAAATCGAATTCGGGGGAGTAGAACTCCCGAAACTGATCTTGGTGTGAAATGGTAGTATTAGAACGTCCAAGTTTGAAGGTGTGTTATGAAATGGGAGCTTGGAACTCAAATTCTCAGCTTCTGTCTCCGTGTAAGCAGCTGGGGTGAGATTAATCCCGCTAGGACGGGGCTGTTGTGGCGGGATGGGGTCCGCCGTGGCGGGCCAGTCATGAATTAAGTCAGGGAAAAACCCCAAAATCATTATTTCTGGCAATACTTTATTCTTGAGAGCTAAGGGACAACCCAAAGCAGTTTCTTATTAGATCCCCACGATTTCTAGCGATAAAGGTAAGTTAAATACTCCCCTAATCCGTATTTCGATTCTTAGAACTTAGAATCTTCGGTAAGTACCATTGGGGGAGGGTTTTGGCCTGAAGTTAATGGTGGGAAAAGCTCTAGTTGAATATTAGGATCTTGATTTTTGTCCTTGGGTTGATAACTTTCTAATCCGGGTAATTTAGACCTTGTTTAGTGATCTTTGGATCAATTGCTTGTTCTAGATCAAGAACTAGCTGAAAGACTCAGGAAAAGAAAGGCTCATGTGTCTTTGGAGTATTTAGACTTGAATTCAAGGTAGGCGATGGTTCAATTTCCTGGTGGGTGATATTTATACTGATTAATTGCTACATTGTATGCACGCATATATGCGAATGGAGAATGTGAATCAAATCTAATAAAATGAATATGTGTGAAAAATTACATGTCATGAATCTATTACTTGATTGTATGACCATGAGTACTGTTCATCATGGGTGTAATTATGACTGTGGTTGTGCTGACTGGATTGAGTGTCACGTTTCGACACATATTGAATCGGGTGTCATGTTCCGACACATACATTGGACCGCACGTTCTGACACATATATATTGGATCGGGTGTCACGTTCCGACAAACTAACAGTTTGGCTGTGGGTTCCATGAGAGGACCACTTGTGATTATTACCTTTATATCTAATTGTCATTCATATTGGGAAATTGTATGCTGCTCCTAAAATAAAAACTAAATTATGCATTTATATATATGTATGCTTACTGTGTTGTAATTGCTCGCGTATATTGTGCTTACTAGAGTAGCCGCGTGATTTGACCAGTACAATGTGGTTGTCTACTAATAATGCACTTGTTCTTTCTTTATTGAGTACAGGGCATCTTCAGGCGGCTATTAACAGACCTCAACTAGGAGACTTTGACCAAGACCGGATTCCAGGGTGAGCCAGTTCTTTCAGGCTGCCATGGATCCCTCCTTAGCTTAGTCCATTTTTTTCGGACTCAGACTATGTGTTTAGACTTTGTTGATGTTTAATTTTCGGGGTTGCACCCCATTTTCTTAGACTTGTTATTTAACAGAGTTTTGGTACAATGACTTTCAGTTCTACGGGTTGAATTTCCGCGATAGTTGGTGTTAGACCTTCGGAGTTTATGGAAACTCCGTATTTATTTAGTCATTTAAACCTGCTTTTGTATCTTTAAATGTTTTAGCCTGTTAAAATTGCTTAGTCGGGTTGTAGAAATTGTTCTCCCATTGGAGGGTTAGTGTGGATGCCAATCAGGGTGGTCTGGGTCGTGACAGGGATGGTGGGGGACGTGGATTATTGTGTGGTAAAGAAATGACATATGCAAAGGACACTTTAGTCCACACACTCAAAAAGTATACATAGTTGCTATTTTGAGATTCCCTTAGGTCCAATTATATTGCTTCATTCTTATTGAAATGACTGTGATTTATAGTCTTTTTATGTAATTATTAAATATATAACAAATTTAAAAATAAAGTAAAACAAATACATTAAAACTAAAAAAATTCGAAAGTAATTCTTTTAGCCACTTATTAATATTAAATAATAATTATTATTTTATTATTTCTAAAAAATTATTGGAAGTTTTATGATCAAATTATTTTAATTTTAATCTTAATAAAAAACAATGTGAAATTATAAATACATATAAGGAATAAATGGTGGGGAATGGTGGGGGGCGTGGATTATTGTGTGGTAAAGAAATGACATGCAAATGACACTTTAGTCCACACACTCAAAAAGTATACATAGTTGCTATAGTAATATTCCCTTAGGTCCAATTATATTGATTTCATTATGATTGAAATGATTGAAATACTCTTTAAAAGATAATAATAATAATAATAATAATAATATTTCTAAAATTTGTTGAAATTTTATGATCCAATTATTTTTATTTTAATCTTGATAAAAAAGATGTTAAATTCTAAATACATATAAAGAAGAAATATTGGGGGATGGTGGGGGACGCTGATTATTGTGTGGTAAAGAAGTGACATATGCAAAGGACACTTTAGTCCACACACTCAAAGAGTATACATAGTTGCTATAGTAAGATTCTTTTTGGTCCAATTATATTGCTTCATTCTGATTGAAACACTCTGATTTGGAAAATTTTATTTTGAGCGAGGACATCCAACAAAAGTTATATGAGGATCCACTAACTTATTACCATGTGGATTGTGGGGCCAATTTGTCCTTTAAACTTGTAGAAGAAATAAAAAGGAGATAAAATATAAATATTAAGTGAAAATTAAAATGTGGAGTTCATGCCAAATCCCATTAAATATTTTTTTTCTATCAAATTTACACATGCAATTACATGGTGTTTGCATTCAAAGGCAAGATCCAAACAATCCAGAAGAAAAATGTTGATACCAGTGGAAAGAGAATTCAATAGAACACCGAAGCACAATAGATTTCATTTTTGGAAATTATATTTGTAATTTTGTAGTAAATATTTGTGTAGCAAGTGATTTTTGGTATTTTGACATTAGAAGTGACATGTAACAATACCCTCTTGCAACAACTTATGCATTCATATCAATTATAAATTAAATAAGACTATCTATCGACAATATCTTTAAAGTTTAACCCACTATCTTCTTAAAGGCTGAAAATCAGTATACTAAAAAAAATTCATACGTGAAAGATGCGGACAACGAAAAATTGCAGATGAAGGTCAAAGTGATTGAGCAAGATTTAGAGAGAAGAATCAAGATCAACATCAGTTTTTCAATTTTTTAAGCATTAACAACATTATCAACTTTTTTTGTTGACATTGACAAGATCCCCAATGTTGAAACCCCAATCTTAAAAAAAAATTAGCATGTTTAATTTCAATAGTTGAACATGCATCTTTGATTTTTTATTGAAATTAATTTGATAGAAAAAAAATATTTAATGGAATTTGGCATGGACCCCACAATTTCTTTTTAATTTTCACTCAAAATTTATATTCTCTCTCCTTTTGATTTCTTGTACCGATTTAAAGGATAAATTGGGCCCACAATCCACATGTTAAAAAGTTAGTGGATCTTCGTACAACTTTTGTTGGTTGTACCTCGCTCAAAATAAAAAAATTCACTGTGATTTATAGTCTTTTTTATTTAATCATCAAATATATAACAAATTTAAAAATAAAGTAAGACAAATAAATTAACACAATTTTTTTTTAAAGTAATACTTTTAGCCACTTATTAATATTAAATAATAATAATAGAAATTAATTTATCATTTCTAAAAATTTGTTGAAATTTTCTGATCAAATTATTTTTATTTTAATCTTGATAAAAAAACAATGTGAAATTCTAAATATATATAAGGAAGAAATAGTGGGGGATGGTGGGGGACATGGATTATTGTGTGGTAAAGAAATGACATATGCAAAGGATACTTTAGTCCACACACTCAAAAAGTATACATAGTTGCTGTAGTAAGATTCCCTTAGGTCTAATTATATTGCTTTCACTCTGATAGAAATGACTGAAATAGTTATTAAAAGCCAAGTAGACATGTTGACAAGGTGTGTGCTTATTCTGATTCATAAGATAGTAGTAGAAGTACATAATGTCAAGAGATAAAAAGATTAACGCATTCTCTAATAGAAGACAATTACAACTTGTTTTGTTTAATCAGGCTTTTCAATTTCAACAATTAGCTTTAGTTGTTGGTAATGCATTCTTTTGTTGGTCCCACAAAGTTGACTTTTGTGTTACTTCATTATTATGCCCTTTGGCAATTTTGTGTTTACTGCACCTAATGGTTATATAATATAAATATTTTTTGATAATTTTTTACCCACTTTTCTCACATGACATATTTAAAATGATAATTATTATATAAATATTAAGTGAATGGTTGAGATTTTTTATATAGTCTAACATAAAATGATTGTTCATAGCACAAGAAAATTGTTGGTACTTTTTTTTATTTTTACCATTGTCACGATCCAAACCATCGTGATTGACACCCACACTACTCTCCAGTGGGAGAACAATTAATAGTAACTAGCTAATCAACTTAATCAAAATACTAAAGCATTTAAGGTTACAGAAGAAAGTTAAATGCTAAGGAAAGAAAATAGAGAGTTCCCATAAACTCCAAACAAAAGTCTAACAACTAAAACAAATGCAGAAGTAACACCTAAAACCTAAAAGTCAACGTACCAAAACTCTAACAAGATCCATGAATGTAAACAAGAAGGGTTACAACCCCAAACTAATGTACTAATTAATTACTAGAAAGTCTAAGTCCGAAATGTGGATATAGACTAAAAGAGAACTCATGGAAGCCCAAAAGAACTGGCTCACCCTTGAATTCAAATGATCACTGATCTTCTAAGAGAGGTCTATCAATAGCCGCCTGAAGATGCCCTGTACTCAACAAGGAAAGAGCAAGTGCAATATCAGTACACAACCACAGTGTACTGGTAGGATCACACGGCTATCCCACTAAGTGCAACATACATAAGTCAAAACAACTATACAATAACATGCATACACCGAACATATACAACATCATCATCATTTACGAACAATGAACAATTTCACAATTCTCAAATATGACAGTTATATCAAGTTATTGGTCCTCTTATGGAACCCAAATCCAAACTGTTAGCATACTGAAACGTGGTACCCGATCAAATAATTATGCCGAAACGTGGCAACCGATCCCATAGTTATGTCGGAATGTGGCAACTGTTCCAAGTTAGTGTGTCGAACTGCAACACTCAATCCATTCAAAAAGCCACAATCACAATCACAAAGTACATTCTCATAATCATACAATCAAGTCATGATTCATGTCATTCATCATTCATATAGCCTCATTTACAATTAATGTGATCAATAATGCAACATTCGCATACATACATGTATCATAATGAAGTAAGAACAAACATGCATTACGCAATCATAGAATCACAACCATAACCTACCTCAAACAAAGCTTGAATCCTCTAAGAAACTAGATTCTTCCCTTTACGGATTCGTTCCGCTTGTTCTTGGTCTACAAACGATCAATATTACATGGGAATCAGTAAATAATAACTAATTCTCTGAATTACTAACAATTCTACCAACCCTAGATTATACCCATGATCCCCATACCCAGATTATGGATTTTTGCACCATAATTCTTAGATCAAAACTCTTCCACATCGATAATTACCCATTAGATTACATTCTACGGATCGACAAAATAGATCCGGTGAGTGAAAATCTTCCTTTTGCCTCAAGAATAATGAAAAACTGTCAAGAAAATCTCTGGGTTCGTTCCTTAGATCTTAAGTTTGAAAATTGCAGAATAAAACATTTTTGGGGGTTTATTTCCTACTTTAAATTGTGTCTGTCCCGCCACAGCGACCTCACCCCGCTACAGCGGCCTCGCCATGGCGGCAGAAAATACCGCTGTAATGGCTTGCATGGAATAGTAAGCAAAATTAATAATTCCAAAATGCCCATTTCACAACACATCTTCAACCAACAACACTCATAAACTACCTGTTCACGCCAAGATCAGTTTCGGGAGTTCTACTCACCTGTATTCAATTTCGTAAAGTCATACAGGTTCCTTAACGTCTTAACTATCTACTCATGTAATTAAAATCATAATAAAATCATCCAATTTCTACCAAATTTCCATAAACTTTACTGACTCTGATTTCGTCCAAATCTCGACTAGGTTGGGAAATTCCAAGTTACTACGAAAACGTTTTTCGGGCCAAAAATTTTCCCCGTTGGCTTTTCTATAATGACGGGAACAAGTCGTTACAATAGATACCATTTTACCCATCACTCGTCTCCCAATGACAAACTTAGGATAAATAGGCTAAAGAAAGAATGGAGTAGTACCTGAATCGACGAACAATTGGAAATACTTGTCTCGCATGTCCCTTTCGGTTTCCCAAGTAGCTTCTTCGACTGGATGATTCTTCCATTAAACTTTCACGGACTTAATCTCTTTGGTACTCAACTTACGCACATCACGATCAAGGATTGCAATCGGTTCCTTCTCATATTGGAGGTCCTTGTCTAGTACAATTGAGTTCCACTTAATGATATTATCCCCGTCACCATGATATCTCTTCAACATGGACACATGGAATACCGGATGAACACCCGATAGATTAGGAGGTAGAGCCAACCTATACGCTACCGATCCCACACATTCAAGAATCTCAAAGGGACCAATGTATGACGGACTTAGCTTGCCCTTCTTGCCAAATCTCATCACCCTTTTCATGGATGATACCTTAAGAAGAACATTCTCACCAATATGAAATGTCATGTCTCTCACCTTATGATCTGCATACTTCTTCCGTCTACTCTAAGCTGTTAAGAGGTTAGTTTGGATGCTCCTCACCTTATCTTGAGCATCCTTCACTAAATCAAACTTTTGTCTACTCTATGATGCTAAGAGGTTAGTTTGGATGCTCCTCACCTTATCTTGAGCATCCTTCACTAAATCAACCCCCAAAGGTTTCATGACTTCAGGCTCAAACCATCCTATGTATGATCTACATCTCATCCCATAAAGTACCTCAAACGGTGCCATATCTATGCTGGAGTGATAACTAATATTATACGAGAATTCACACAAAGGTAAGAATTTATCCCATGCCCTCCAAAATCAACCACACATGCCCTCATCATGTTCTCTAACACGTGAATAATCCTCTCAGATTGCCTGTTCGTCTGTGGATGGAAATCGGAACTAAAAGTGAGTTGTGTGCCCATTTCATCATGTAATTTCCTCCAAAACTTGGAGGTAAACTGTGTACTACAATCTGAAATGATAGAAAGAGGCACCCCATACAACCTCACTATCTCTTTCACATACACCTTAGCCAATTGTTCAGCATTATAATCTATTCTTATCGGAATAAAATAGGTTGACTTAGTCAATCTATCAACTACTACCCAAATAGTATTGAACTTCCCCAAGGTCTTGGGAAGACCAACCACAAAATACATGGCAATCCTTTCCCACTTCCATTCCTGATTTGGCGTTCTCTGAAGCAAACCTGCAGGCCTTTGATGTTCATACTTCACTTGTTGACAATTTTGACATTTTGCCACAAACTCTACTATATCTTTCTTCATGCCTAACCACCAATTAACTCGCTTCAAGTTTCGGTACAACTTGGTCACACATGGATGAATGGAATATCATGAACCATGAGATTCTATCAATAATTTTTGAATCAAGTCATCAACTCGAGGAACACAAATCCTTCCTTTAAAACAGAGCACGCCTTCCGCATCAAGAGTGGTCTCTTGTGCCTTACCAATCGCAGTCTTCTTCTTAAGTTCATTCAAATTGTATCTCATTTTTGGTCAAATTTGTCAAGTGAGTGGCAATAGAAGCAAAGTTCTTCACAAATCGATGATAATAGCTAGCGAGCCCCACATAACTCCTAACTTCCGTCACAGAGCTATATCAAATCCAATTCTTAACCGCCTCAATCTTTTGAGGATCTACCATTACCCCTTCTTTTGAAACTACTTGTCCCAAAAATGCAACCGAAGTCAGCCAGAATTCACAATTAGAAAATTTTGCATACAACCTTTGTTTCCCAAGAACACCCTGAACAATACGAAGATGGTCGGCGTGATCTTCCTCACTTTTCAATTAGACCAAAATGTCATCAATAAAAATTATAACAAAAGATCCAAGAAATCTTGAACACCCCATTCATCAAACTCATGAAAGTTGCAAAAGCATTAGTCCAACCAAAAGACATAACTAGGAACTCGTAGTGCCCCTAGCAGGTTCTAAAGGCCGTCTTGGGAACATCCTAAGGCCTAATTTTCAACTAATAATAGCCAGACCTTAGATCAATCGTAGAGAAAACTGATGCACCTTGCAATTAGTCAAAAAAATCATTTATTTGAGGCAAAGGGTACTTGTTTCAAATAGTGACCCTATTCAATTGCCGGTAATCTATACATATTCTCATACTACCATCATTTTTCTTAACAAACAAAACTGGAGCACCACATGGGGAAGCACTAGGATAAATAAATCCCTTATCAAGAAGCTCTCGGATTTGAGCCTTAAGCTCTCTTAAATCTGTCGGAGCCATGCGATATGGAGGGACAAAAATAGGGCGGGTACCAGGTTCTAAATCAATGCAGAAGTCTATATCTCTATCCGGAGGCATGCCAGACAAATAAATGGGAAATAATTCTCTAAATTCTGAGACCACAGGAATAAACTCAATAGATGGAGACTGAACCTCAACATCCCGAATATGAGCCAAATAAGCCAAACAACCCTTCCCTACCAGTTTACTAGCTCGAAGAGAGGATATGATCTTAGCTTGCTTAGGCTTGTACACCCCTTCCCACTCTAATTTTTCCCTTCCCGGAATTTCTAGAGTTATAGACTTAGTATTACAATTAAGCACGACATAATAGGGGGACAACTAAGTCATGCCTAAGATTATATCAAAGTCAGTCATATCCAAAATCACCAAATCATCCCAAGTTTGAAAACCCATAAACAAATTAGGACAAGTATGATAGACATGGGTAACTATGACAGACTTTCCAACTGGGGTAGAAACATGTATGGGGACATCAAGTATATCACAAATCATAACAAATTCTGAGGCAAATCACATGGATACATATGAATATGTAGAACCCGGATCAAATAACACATTAGCCATCCGGTCACATACAAGAATAGTACATGTGATCACTGCGTCAGATGCCTCTGCCTCATTCTTACCCGGAAAGGCGTAACACTGAGCCTTTTCATCATGATGAGCGGCTTCCCTGCCTGGTTGTGTTACACCTCTGCCAGCGTTACCATTTTCTCTATCCCACAGCCTCGCTAATTACCTCCTCACCCACCTTGTGGATGCCTACGACCATTATTACCATTTTCTTGCGGGTACCACTGCTCTAGTCTGCTGCTGCACAGAATCCATCATGTGTGGGTAGGGACAATATCTCCTCATATGCCCAGGTTCACTACAGTTGTAACATGTACGATCAAAAGATGGCCTACTGCCCATCGAAGGTGAGGCTCCCTGGCTATCCTGAATCAAATTATGAGGTGGAGTTCCCGAGTAATTACCTGTAGAGGCGGGCATATCGGATTGAATTGACCTAGCTGCAAAGGTTGGCCTCTCTGAACCCTTGGAATAAGAACCTTGAAAGTTACCCGAGTTCTTGACCCTTTTAACCAATGCGTTAGCCTGATCATCTCGCCTCACCATCTCCACTTTCTTAACAAAATATGTTACCTCATTAAAGCTCCTCCCTGCAGAGGTCATATAAATAGATAATACCTACATCTTAGAGTTTAGTCCCCTAATAAATAAACCGATCCTCTCCTCATTAGTAGTTACCTGAGTAGCATATCTAGAAAAATCATGAAACTTTGCCTCATAAGCAGCCACAGACATACCACCTTGCTCCAAAACGATGATTCTTGCAATATCTTAAAGTCCTAGGTACATATTTCACTAAAAATAGAGCATGATATTGTGTCCAAGTATGTGGAGGTAAAACTGAAGATCTACACTCCACATAAGCTCTCCACCACTGTTTAGCCTCACCTTGAAGTTAAAAAGTAACGAACTCAACCCCATGCTGATGGACAATTCCCAACTGATAAAGCCTCTAATAGCAATCTAGGATGAACTCATATGCATCCTCACTCTTAGAGCTAAGGAACACAGGCGGTTTCAACTTCAAAAACATAGTCAACATCACATGCTCATTACCAGTCATAACAGGACCCAATAAAGGACGGAAGAAAGCATCATATCCTCCAGTTGCACCCACCTTGGGCACAGTGAATGCAACAGGGGGATTGGTAGGAACTTGAGTTGCTTGAACAGAAAGAAGCACTCTAGGACCAACCAACTCTTTCAGAATGACATGATCTACTGAACTAACACTGGGTCCAAAGGAGGATTACATGTAGTCTCAGCCTGCACCTCTTCCTCTTGCCCAACATTCTCCTCATCCTCAACCTCTATTTTCTCCTCTACCTCTTTATAATGCGCAGGAGGAGCCTCATTTATGGGAGCATCTCCAACCGGTTCTCCATCCCTAGTAGGCACCACCCTTCCTCGACCCCTACCCCTAGCTCTTCCTCTACCCTTTCCTTGACCGCGGCTTCTCGCTGCAGATTCCTTAGCTGGAGCATTGACGGGAGCTACGAGCCTGGCGTCGTTGAATCTAGTATAACCATCTGCGGACAGAAGAGTGAAGGAGGTTAGATACCAATTTGAATCGCCAGATACCTATTGGAATCAAATTATAGCATGAAAGGAGACAAGAGAAAATAGAGAGATTTCCTAAAGTCGTATTGCCTATCGAAGAAAAGTATAGACGTCTCCGTACCATTCCGCAGGATTCTACTAGACTCATTTTGGTACATCGAGATCAATGAACTTAGGCTCTGATACTAACTTTGTCACGACCCGGACTATCGTGATTGGCACCCACACTAACCCTCCGGTGCGATAACCATTAATACTAATTAGCTAACCAACTTAATCAAAATACTAAAGCATTTAAGGTTAGATAAGCAAGTTAAATTCTAAGGAAAGAAAATAGGGAGTTCCCATAAAATCCAACTAAAGTCCAACAACTAAAAAAAAATTCGGAAGTAACACCTAGAACCTAAAAGTCAATGTACCAAAACTCTAACAGGATCCATAATTCTAAAGAAGAAGGGTTACAATCCCAAACTAATGTACTAATAACTAACTAGAAAGTCTAAGTCCAAAATGTGGACATTGACAGAAAGATAATGACAGCCTAAAAGAACTGGCTCACCCTTGAATTTGAACGATCACTGATCTTCTAAGCGAGGTTTGTCAATAGCCGCCTGAAGATGCCCTGTACTCAACAAGGAAAGAGTAAGAGTAGTATCAGTACACAACCCTAGTGTACTAGTAGGATCACGAGGCTATCCCACTAAGTGCAACATACATAAGTCAAAAAAACAATATAATAACATGCAATCACAGAACATATACAACATCATCATCATTTACGAACAACGAACAGTTTCACTGTAACATATTGCAACTAGAAAGAACCAGAAGAAAGTTTAAATTCTAGAAATAGTTATTTTTTTGTAAAGTATAAGGAAATCTGGAAAATTGCAAGTAAGTTAAAGTTGAATTTTGGACAACTTCAGATGGCCATAACTACTAGCTCAGGATGAGTTAGGTGTAGTTCCAGATATTGTGGGGAAGATCTTGGAATGATCTTTCCAATGCCGCCAAGTATGTTCATTTCCGAGTTCGTATGAGCAAGTTATGACCTTTGGAAGTTAGGTTGTTAGATTAAGGAAATGTCCAATCTGGAAATATTAGGTGTATTTTAGTCTTTTCACTGCCCTATTATTTTAATCCGATTTTAGGAGTTTAATATGGGTCAATTCAGAACTTAGTCAGTTTTAGAACTTGGGATTTCACGCTAGGGCTACGGAGAAAGGAGAAGAGAAAAGAAGAAAGAGTAAAGGGCAAATTCATCAAGATCGATCAAGGAACTTGGTGTCTCGCCAAGGATTTACTTCTATCAGGTATGTGAGGCTCTCATAATGTTGGGATCGTTCTCCCACGTACCAAGCATATTTATTTCAGTTTGGATTCGTCCTAAAAGCATTTGAATATTGATGATCTTGATAACTATTCTTGAATTCATATATTATTGTTCTTGAATTTGACTGAGTTGGGAAGTTCCTGATTTCGTTACGTCACATTATAGGGTCGTTTCGAATTAGGTTCTTAGGTACATTTGTGGGGTATCTGTATCTAAAAGTAATTTGAGAAAAAGAACCGAGTTTGGGTGAATGAGGGTTGGAAAACGAAGAAGAAATTTCGTCGGACGAAATTAAGGGGTGGCCACGCGTCGCGCCCCTAGATCCCAGATTTGATCATTTCAGGTTCGCGTCGCGGAGTTGACACGAGGTTTTCTGTCTCCAAAGAAGTTTTCGGAACCAAAATTAAATTATGCCTCCGCGTCGCGGACCCACCTTCAAATATAGATATTAGGTTTTTTCTCATGTTTAACTATCTAGAATCATTTCTAAACATCATGATATTTTTCCAGTCATAAATCTTAATCCTTGAATCCATAATTCAATTCAAGGACCAATTAATAGTCAAGTCAAGAGCTGTTAAGGTCAAAGTCAAGAGAAGTCAAGAGTCAAGTTAAGATGAGTTCTTAGAGTTTTTCAAAAGTCTTTCGCAAATATTTTAACTTTCTTTTAAGACTTAAGCTTCGAGTTCAGTAAGGATGTATAGTTGAAGTTCTTTTCTTCAAAGAAGCATATGGGGACTATGTATTCCCAAAGAGATTTAAAATGTTTTCACGTTTACATAAGAGCGGAAACAGAGATTTCCAAAGAGCCTTTGGGCTAGTTTTCAGAAAAAGTAATCGCTTTCTAAATGAAGCAAGAGGGGAAACTTTGATTTCCAAGATAGCCTTTGAGCTAAGTTTTTGAGCACTAATATCAAATCACAGAAGAAGTATGTTTTTTAAAACATAAGAGCCAATATATTTTGGGAGTAGTATTGAGCACCGAATTGGGGACGAGCATGAATTTAGATAACTCACGTCACCATAGAATCATGTAGCCACCATCGGTAGAAAAGGGTCTTAATTTTTAGATGAATCCTTTTCGCAATAGACTAGTGGATCCATTAGACAGTTCAGGTTCTATACCTTTGGCCGAGTATAGGAAGCACTGGAAGCGTGAGGTAGATCGTTGTATCATCATTATAAATCTTATGTGATGGTTGTCGGTTAGAGAAACTCGCACATAACTTAATGTATTTTATATACATCAGTTATAGTATTTTTACATACATTGAAGAGTTGTGTTGTATCCTTGTATATAAGCAAAGTTGATATCATGTTTTTAAACGACTTTTTTGTATATTGCACTTGTTTTAAACTGCTTTATATTGAAATGAGTTCAGTTAAGTATTCAGGAGTTGAGAAGAGCCAAGGTAAGTGTTTCTTTCAGATTCCCTTTCAAGCCTATGTTGTTTTAGCATTCCAACTCACATACTCTTACATTCAATGTACTGATGCCAGTTGGCCTACATCGTCTAATGATGCATACACAGGTAACTAGGATCAGCATTCTGGTGCATCGTTGATCCATTGAGTAGTTTAGAGTCTGTTGGTGAGCCTCCTTGCATTCTGAAGGATCCATTTCATTGTTTCCTAGTTTAGTTCATTAGAATGTTGTGGGGTTTGTCCCAACATCCATATCAGTTGTTATTAGAGTGTTCATAGACTGTCAGATGTTAGTTCTTTAGTAATTTCATTGTCATTATTCCACGTTGAGACTTGAGTTTACCATTATGGCCAGTTGAATATTCCTTTATAACATTCCAGTTCATTATATGAACTTATCTTTGTTGAGTTTAAGTCTTCTGCTAGGTTAAGTAAGTCAAGCCAAGGGTTCGCTTGGGGCCAGCAATAGTCTTCGAGTGCCGGTCCCGTCCAGGGTCAAGGCTCGGGGAGTGACATTCATGATTCTGAAATATCACAGTTATATCAAGTCATTGGTCCTCTCATGGAACCTAAACCCAAACTGTTAGCATGCCACAACGTGGTACCCGATCCAATGATTATGTCGGAACGTGGCAACCGATCCCATAATTATGCCGGAAAGTGGCAACCGATCCAAGTTAGTGAGACGGAACGCAACACCCAATCCAATCAACAAGCCACAATCAGAACCACAAAGTACATTCTCATAATCATACAATCAAGTCATGATTAATGGCATTCATCATTCATATATCCTCATTTACAATTAATGTGATCAATAATGCAACATTCACATACATACATTTATCATATTGAAGAAAGAACAAACGTACATCACACAATCATAGAAGCACAATCATCACCTACCTCAAACAAAGCTTGAATCCCCTAAGAAACTTGATTCTTCCCTTTCCGAATTCGTTCCGCTTGTTCTTGGTCTACAAGCGATCAATATAACAAGGGAATCAATAAACAATAACTAATTCTCCGAATTACTAACAATTCTATCAACCCTATATCATACCCATGATCCCCATACCCAGATTAGGGCTTTTCCCACCATAATTCTCAGATCAAAAATCTTCCCCATCGATAATTACCCATTAGATTACGTTCTACGGATCGAAAAACATATTTGTGGAGTGGAATCTTACTTTTAGCCTCAATAATGGTGGAAATCTGTCAAGAAAATGCTTGGGTTCGTTCCTTAGCTCTCAAGTTCAAAAATTGTCGAATAAAACATTTTTGGGGTTTATTTCCAACTTTAAGTCACGTTTGTCCCGCCACAGTGACCTCACCCCACAATAGCTGCCCCGCCGTGGCGGTAGAAAATACCGCTATAGCATCTTGCACCCAAAAGTGAGCAAAATTAATAATTTCAATACCCCCATTTTACAACACACCTTCAACCAACGACACTTAGAAAGTACCTAAATTAAATTCTGTAAAGTCATATGAATTCCTTAACGTCTTAGCTATCTAATCATGTAATTAAAATAATAATTAAATTGCCAAATTGATACTATAATTCCCTAGACTTTAATGACTCCGATTTCGTCCAAATCTGGACTAGGTTGGGAAATTCCAAGTTACTACGAAAACAATTTCCGGCCCAAAAGTTTTCTCTGTTGGCTATAACTTCGGGAACAAGTCGTTACAACCATTCATTTAATATGAGGTTCTTAACTATTTTATTTCTTAGGAAATATTTTGGTAATGATAAAAAGGGTAATAGTGGATACTCCCTCCTTCCACTTTTATTTGTCATGTTGCGCTTTTCGAAAGTCAATTTGATTACTTTTCAAAGTTAAATTAGATTACATCAATTCGATATTTTAAACAAAATATTTAGATATTCAAAAACTACACGAAAAGTACTATAAATTACAATTTTTTGCATATTAATATGATGAAAAGATGCATCATATAATGTTAGTTAGAGTTTTTATAGTTTGACTCTAAAAATGGAAACTACGACAATTAAAAGTGGACAAAGGTCGAAGTAGCAACTAATTGATTTCTTTAAATATTTTTCTTAATTAGTCACATGTTGTACACCATTAACGTCTACTAAAACACAGATTTTTTTAACAAAAAATCAATAGACAATATAATTATAAAAGTTGAAAAGTTTTCTAACCATTATCCAAAGCAAAACACAATTAAAGATGCGGAATCAAGAACATGAACTCAAAACATATCAAATTTTGACAAATTTAATCAAGAACAATCAAATTTTTGCAAAAATTCAAAATCCACTAAATTAAAATGCAACAAAAAAATAGTAAAAAATGGAGCTAAAATTGTTCGAGAAAGAAAAATGAACTTACCTGAGCACAAGAGGATGAAGGTTTCGACTTGGGAAGAAGATTGGAAAAAAATATTTCAACTATTTGAGATACTCAAGAAAATAGGAAAGAAGAGAGGTTGAGAAGATAGAGGCAAATTGTTGAATAATTAAATGTTTATGTACTAGGAGTATTTTCTGATGAAATTATAGATATTATTCAGTTTATCTAGACAATATATGAATTATTATCATAATAAGTTACTTATCTCAAACAAGTACTTGCAACAACAAATGAAGTAAGGATCGAAAATAAAACTCAAAGAAGTTCATTTATTTAGGATGAAAACGTGGAATGACACTTTTTCTTTATAACACACGAAAGTATTTTATTAGTGGCATGGACGCTTGCTGGAATTTATCCAATTCCATACATTAAGGGAACACCTCAATAATAGATCTTAATCCCAACATAGGTATAATGTTGTAATCACGAAACCCAGCACGAGAGAATAGTTTTGCCAAATCTTGTTTATTTCTTTCCTTTCTAGAAACATGTGCCATCATGAACATGTCACATAAAAGTTGAGTTTCATATGACTTGTCGTCTCCTTTCTCTAGGTTACGGTCCATCAATACCATGTCAATGATGATCACCTTCCCTCCCTTCTCCTTGTTTGGAATTGCTTCTTTGCATTTCTTCAATATTTTGATGCATTCTTCGTCACTCCGATCATGTAATACCCATTGCTTATTGATTATTAGTCATCAAATATAAACTTTTAACACAAGTACTTCAATTTATACAGTGAAAATCAATCTCTGTATAACAAATGAATTACCCGTAGTAAAATCGCATCGGTAGAGGGAATGAACTTAAACATGTCTCCTCCCACAACGGGGTTAGTTAGCGCCTGAGCGGGATAAGCGGAGACAGAACGTAAATTACGAGAAATCTTATTATCTCTATCTTCATAAAATACCTAATTAAGTCGTAAAACATTCTAGAAACGTAAGAAAAGCTGCTCTAAACTTGGGAAAGAAAGAGAAGGAAATTTCTAGCGTCAGGATGGTCAGATCTTGCGAATTCTTGGCCAATTTCACCGTCACAAAGCCCGAAAAACCGAAAGCGAAGTCAAACACTTCGTGCAATTGCTTGGCGCCCAGGTAGGCTAGGTTTTATGAATTGAGTAGTTATAAATTTGTGCTTACTATGTAATATATGGAAATCAATTGTAGGGTTGTGTGTAGACCTTCGTGCACTAAGTAAACTCCATGAGAAATCCCTAGAAATCAAAGTACGTGGGTGTATGCCTTGAAAAGAGGAAACGATAAATTGTTAGGGACTCTAGAATTGTTATCATGGTTAGAATTGGTTCAAGAATAAGACTAAGAAATCATGAATGGAACTAGATTTATAAATGCATGCTAGATCATAAATTGGAGTGATTGAATCGAGGATTTATGATGAATTGTGACTAAATTCTAGAAGAAAGTACTTTGATGACGAACTAGGGCTAAGTATGGTCAAATTGATGTTTGTTTATGAATGTTGCATTGTTGATAAGACTTGTTGTAATTGAGATGTGTAAACTATGATTGCCAAGAAAGCATGACTTAAATGTATGATCTTGAAGATATACTTGTGATTGTGATGTGTTGAATGGATCAGTTGCCACATTCCGGCATAACTAACTTGGATCGGTTGCCATGTACCGGCATAACTAACTTGGATCGGTTGCCATGTACCGGCATAACTAACTTGGATCGGTTGCCACGTTCTAGCATAAATATTGGATCGGTTGCCACGTTCTGGCATAACTATGGGATCGGTTTCCACATTCCATTATAACTAACTTGGATTAGTTACCACGTTCCGGCATAATTAACTCTTTGGGTTTGGGTTCCATGAGAGGACCAATGATGTGATATAAAATGTAAAGTTATTCGATTGTTCATAAATATTGATGATATCGTATATGTTGATATACACATGTGAGTTTATGTTGTATTGACTTCCTTATGTTGCACTTAGTGGGCACGTGTATGATGGATGATATATGATTGTTCGTCGTAATGACCAAACATGTTGAGTATAGTGGAAGGGCAAAGTGTTCAAGAGGCGAGTAATAGATAGTAATGGTTGTTCGTGGGTTGTAATGGCGATAAGTAGAGGCAGTGTGTGTTATGAATAGGCCTAGGTGGATTTCACCTTGGGGAAATAGTTTGGGTTTAGTAGGAAGAAAGATGGGTTTAATGTGCTATGTGACCATGGTTGGTTAGTATGACGAGGAAGTAGGGGAATGACGTGAACGGTTAGTTGAAGTGTTGGTGGTTGTATTTGGGGAATTAATTTATGTGTTAGAATGGTTAGACTATGATCAAGTATCTGGTAGGTAGGTTGACTGAGAAGGATGACAATAGGAAGAATACTAGTGTATATTGGAGGTATTTCAAGAGAGGGTAAAGGTGGAGAAGCGAGTGGTTTATTTCATAATCTTACTAGTTGCTTTCTTATGTCATGTGGTGGGCGTCAGACCAGTACGTGTGTTTGTACTGATACTATTCTTGCTATGTCTTTTGACATAGTCTGGATGCAGGTTGGTGATGTTTCATTAGGTGAAGACGAAGAAATTCTCTAGCAGCTTCTATTCTTCCTTCCGCATGGTGGGAGATGTGTCTTTTATTTATCTTGTCCAGTTGTACTCTTAGTAGCTCTTGTACCTAATTAGACTAGATCCTTGGGAGTAGTTAAATTACTTGACAAGTTTTAACTAAAAGTGTGTCTAAGGATATTTTAAAAAAAAATCATATTATTATATTTATCTCTGTTTTCTTTAAATTTTCCGCATGTTTAACTATTGGGATATGAGGGTTCTCCTACTTAGGTGTTAGAGTGGGTGCCTGCACGGCCCGGTGGTTTGGGTCATGACAAATTGGAATCAGAGCCTAGGTTACTGGTCTCCCTGTACAAGAGCAAAATGTGGACTAGACTCTTGCGGATTGGTGTGTTAACGTCCACATCTAATCTTCAGGAAGCAAAGAAGCATTCTAGGAAATAGTTCAACTGATTTTCTCCTTTCTTGCGAAGTGTCGCCTGTGGTATGTGTTGAGTTCAATTGGTATCTTCCGATTCCAATTGGTTTCTCAACAAAGTGAACCGGAAGTTGTGGTCACGGCTGAAGGTGCACAAGCAAGGTAATTGGAATTAGGAAGGGTCCAATTTGTATCTAGCCTTAGGGGCTATAAGGAGCATGGATGACCAGTAATGGTCATCTATGGAACGAACTAACTAATAAATTGAAATTGTCTGTGTGTGGCGTCTTGGAAACTATGATTGGGTGTTTCTTGTTGTTTGAATTAGCTATGAATGAGTGATCCTTGCTCTGTGAAATAACTGTGTACGTGGAAGTATTCTTTGGGTGGCTGATTTTACTAATGATGTGAAGTTGTTACGATTGATGCGTGTGACATGATTAAGGACACAATGTTGCGTGTCTGAATGTGATATGATTAAATTGCTGACTGAATTGTTAAAGGTACTTAAGTGTAATTTCTTGAATATCGTGAAACCCGTTGAGGTAAGAATTTATAACTTAGTTAATGATTTTCCTAGCTTCGAAATTTATCTTAGATGGTTTGGTTAAGCTGGAAACCTTGGGGAAATCTTAGAATAACGAAAAGAACACAAAAATTATTAGCCTGGGTTCAGGTCCCATCTGAGCCGCTGGGGCGGAATTATTCCCGCCATAGCGACACCGCCAGAGTGGGACTGAGCAAGGCAGAACCTCAACCCAGCCTCCCTTGTTTTCCCTAACTTAGAAATGTCAACCCAAATGGGATCCGAACAAATCCCTACAATCCTTTCAGTGTTCAGCAAATCAGACAATATATTTATAACTTAGGAATTCACCATTTAGTATGGAAAAGCAAGAAATCAAGCATCCATGTGCTACAAAATCCTAGTAAAGTGAAAGATAAAAATAGATTTGTCCTAAACATTACAAACGCAAGAGGGGCGAAAGGAAAGCCAATCAGGAACTCTAAGACTGGGTGGTGTCAATGTTAGAGTCGAGGTCATCTAGGGGTATCACACCATCCCAGGCCTCGTTCAACATAGGAAATTGCGTAGAGTCCTTTGGATTGAGTTGGGGAATCTTTTTGCCAAGGGCAACACAAGTAAAGATGGCCTTAATAGTCTTCTACATCCGATCCATTAGACGATCCCTATCCAGACCCATTCTCCTCTCCTGGCGCAGTTGGCGACGGAGCATCTCGACCTCTAGGGCAGTGCTGGGTGGAACCGGAGAGAAGTCGGCATAGAAGCTCCCCATCCTTTTCTGGATAGCGTCCAGATCCTCTTCGACCCGTGCACCTGAGAGTGGGTCCGCGTTGTCTAAATCCACGCCCGCCTTACTACTACTAGCCCTGCCTGTCCTTCTCGTTTTGCTCCTAGAAGTAGAACATGTCCTAACCAAAAGAGGGTGAAAAGGGGATCCATAGGAAGTACCTCGTCAACATCAAACAGTGGCACTCCCACCCTCTTGTACTAGGCAGGGATAAGACCGGGGAGAAAGAACACCTTCTTGTTACCCCGATAGAAAATCTTCCATTCCAAAATAATCTATGCCCCCACATTTAGCTGGATGCCTTGTGTAGCGCCGATTGAGAAAACCCCGACAATTACTTTTATAGTAGCTGCGAGCCTAAGATCAAAGGCAGGTCCAAAAAGGAGTTCCCTATTTCCAGCTTGAAAAAGTAAAGTCTCAATGCCAGGTATGATGAAATCCTCTTTTCGAATAGGAATTGATTCGATCTTATTATTAGAATATTCAGATTAAACAGCCAAAATGAAAGGCCTTCATCCATCATAGGCTAGCATAGGAGACAATAACGCGAAATCCAGGAAAGGGAGTGGGAATGAATACCAAATCTAAGCAAACCGAAAAGCACGCCACTACCGAGGCCTAGGGAAAGGTCACGTCGATGTGGCTGCCCGACGAGTGGATCCTCTTAGTCACCAAATGTAACTACCTTTTAGCATCGGGTAACCAATCCGATCTAGTAATACCCTCAACAGTAGCCCAGTGAACCCGATCCCGGCGTGTAGGCTCAACAAGAGTGTCTCTCAGCCACTCCAGGTCCATATCCCTTAGCTTGACCTTATATTCATGGTTCGGGACCTCCGATACCTCTAGG
Organism: Solanum verrucosum; assembly: GCF_900185275.1. Taxonomy (NCBI): domain Eukaryota; kingdom Viridiplantae; phylum Streptophyta; class Magnoliopsida; order Solanales; family Solanaceae; genus Solanum; species Solanum verrucosum. The sequence goes on from NW_026020004.1 coordinate 186,222, forward strand.
GACTCATTCATAGCTGTGGCGTTCAGAGGAATGTCAACTCTTCTGATGCGGATGATGAGGTGAGAGTTGTCGCATTGCACATTAGGCAGGATGGCGTAGAACTCCATCAACCAAGAAGAGCGTGCATCTGGGGGAGCCTCAATCAGCGGGACCCACCAGAATTCTACCAGGCGAGCATAGAAGGTAGGCTTCTTCTCCTCCAACCTGCGCAGCACAAAACCTGTCTCAAAATAGAACCCCATGTTACGATCATCATGTTTCTTTTCCCGACTTGCGGCATTAGGACACCGGATGAAAGGTAAGAGTTCGTTGTTTTGTCCTGCTATTTAGAAAGCCTGCAATAAGTTGTATGATGGGTGATATTTGATTGTTCGTCATAATGAGCGAACCTGTTGAGTATAATGGAAGGGCAGAGTGTTCAAGAGGCGAGTAATAGATAGTAAGGGTTGTTCGTGGGTTGTAATGGCGAGGAGTAGAGGCAGCGTGCGTGACGAATAGGCCTAGGTGTATTTCAACTTGGGGGAAGAGTTTGGGTTTAGTGGGAAGAAAGATATATTTAATGTGTTATGGGACCATGGTTGGTTAGTGTGACGAGGAAGTAGGGGAATGACGTGAACGGTTAGTTGAAGTGTTGGTGGTTGTATTTGGGGGATTACTCTATGTGATAGAATGGTTAGACAATGTTCAAGTATCTGGTAGGTAGGTTGATTGAGAAGGATGACAGTAGGCAGAATACTAGTGTATATTGGAGGTATTCCAAGAGAGGGTAAAGGTGAATACGTGAGTGATTTATTTCATGATCTTACTATATGGTTTCTTATTTTATGTGGTGGGCGTCAGGTTGACTGATGATGCTTACCAGTATGTGTTTGTACTGATACTACTCTTGTTATATTTTTTGACATAGGCTGGATGTAGGTTGGTGATGTTTCATTAGGTGAAGACGATGAAATTCTCCAGTAGCTTCTATTCTTCCTTCCACAATGTGGGAGCTGTGTCTTCTGTTTATCTTGTCCAGTTGTACTTTTAGTAGCTCTTGTACATGTTTAAACTAAATCCTTGGAGTTGTTAAATTACTTTACAAGTTTTAACTAAAAGTGTGTCTAATGATATTATTTTTCTTAAATCATATTATTATATTTATCTCTGTTTTCTTTAAAATTTCCGCATGTTTAACTAATAGGATATGAGAGTTCTCCTACTTAGGTTTTAGAGTGGGTGCCCGCACTGCCCGGTGAGCTGAGTCGTGACAGCTCCCTTCACATCCTTCAATTACATGTGGAAGATCAAAGACGATGCAATTCTTTTCAAGAAGTGCATCCGCAATAACTTTAGCCACAATTCCAGTGCCACCTCCAACATCAACCAATAATTTTAGTCCTTCAAAAACTTCCCTATAATTTTTAATCATCACACTTATAACTAATAGGGAATCATTAGCCATAATTTCAATAAATTGACGGTTAATATTTGGTTGCCTCTCATCATATTCAAATAGGGGTTTGCCATGAGCAATTTCAAATGGAATACTAGAGTCGTCATCACTCTTGATCCATTTGCTAAGTGAGTGGCATGGATCGATGAATTTTTTATCTAGTTCCATTTGCACAAAGGGGACTTGACTCAAAGGCTCATCTTTAAGAAGGAGACATGAAACTAGAGTAAGTAAATAACCCTCTTCTTTGTCATTAACCCTTGTTTGATTAAAGAAGCCTCCATGAATTAGAATACGCATAAGACGGAAGATATAATCCAAGCTTTTAGCATTATTGTTAATGGAAAGGGCATCCACCAAATTAGAGAGGGTCATGGCTCGGCCATGAGAGTGGATGATATCTGGAATTCCAAGTTGAATAGCACGTTTGAGTGACATGGAGTTGATGTAATTGAAAGTATGGTTCCATATGTGTGCCTCAACAACCAACATTTCTCTAGTCATGTTGTCATTAGGAAATGTCATAATTGTGAAATTTTTATATAAAAAAGATAATATTGGCTGAGGTAATTAGGATACAAGATTATGTGCATATATATAACAAGAATGAGAGGACTACCCTTATTAATTTTCAGAAGATTTTACTGGGTGTATATAATCTAATTATGCTTTCTTCATTTCTATTTATGTCGTAAATCTTGATTAGACATGAAGTTTAAATATTTTTTATTTTTTAAAACGAAGTACTAATTTAAAATAAGTTATAAATATTTATTATACTATCTCATTGATAATAAAAATATGTTATTTAATATTTTTAAATAACGAAATTAAATATTCTTTTTGATTTCACGTACTATTAAAAGAATTGTCACAGATAAATAGAAATAACGCTTCCGTCTATAGAAGCCAAATAAAGATGAATAACAATGCATTGTTGGTCCCACAATGTTTTGACTTTTCTGTCTGCTTCATTAATTTTCCCTTTGCTAATTTGTATATAAAAGATATAAAACTAAAAATAAAATTTGTAGAGGATTCCAGAACCAGATCTCCCAATTATTTTGAGAATAGTGACCAAATAGACAACCACATTGTAGGGGTAATTTTAGCACATTTCCTCCATTTAATTGATATTTACTATTAGGTCATGAAAAATAATTTGAGAATAAGTAATTAGTGACAAAGGTAAAGCACGAATTTTTTTTTTGTAGGACCATAAAAAATAATCTATAACAGGTGTTATCCATTCATGTATGAACTTGAAACTATAGATAACAACAAAAGATATGTTACTCCATTTAATCTATACTAAGTGAATGATTGAGACTTTTTTATAGTCTAGAATAAATTAATTGTTCATTGCACAAGAGAATTGTTGGTACCTTTTTTTTCATTTTTACTCTTCATTTAATTACGATGTTCTTAACTATTTTATACTCCCTCTGCCCCTAATTAATTGTCCACTTTTCCTGTTTTTAATTGTCCCTAATTACTTGTCCATTTTGACAAATCAAGAAAGGATATTTTTTTCCTATTATACCCTCAATTAATTACTTTGAAAAAAGTAAAACTTCTTGAAAATCTTAGGTTTTTAATTCATCCACTTCATAATTAATAGGGGTAAAATGGTAAACTCACTATCTCAATTATTGTTTTCTTAATTGGTGTGCCAATTCAAAAGTGGACAGGTAATTAGGGACAGAGGGAGTATTTTCTAAGGGAATATTTTAGTAATGATCAAAAGGGTAATAGTGGATAGTAGCATTTTGTTGTTGTTCTTATAGGCTTGTTTGGAAAGCCACTCTGATAATTGAATTTAGTATAATTGGTTGTAATTACATTGTGTGACATGTTTGGTTGACCATGTAATTTGGTCAGCAGGTAATTTTGTGTGATTGACAAGGGTAATTACACTTTCTAATTCTCATGGAAGTGTCATGAATTGCTCGTAATACATGGTATAATTCTCAGTTGATTACTTTTTAACTTCTTCTTTTTATTTTTATTTATATTTTTTTATTTATGTTATTTCTATTTTTATTAATCTAAAAAATTCTAATTTTTTTATATTATATATATTTTATCCCCTTCTCATTCTCAACCTCTACTTCGTGTGATTTCTTGCATTTTTTTGTTTTATCTATTTTTTATGCAGTGTTTATTTATTTTTTCATTGGCATAATTTTGTTAGTATTCTATTTTTTAAAAAATTAAAGTAGAATTCATTGTTGAGTAAGGTTATAGGCTTATATTTTTCTTTTCTTTTCTTTTCAATAATATTTATGCATGTTATGTTGAAATTTGACATAAGAGCTTATGTTAATTTTTTTGTTTTGCATTTAGAAATTATGTTATATTTTCAATTTTCATTTTTTTTTAGTAATATTCACTTGAGACTTCACAATGCAATTGATATATTTTTTAGTTAGATGTTATAGATTATCTTTTTGTCAAATATTTAAATAATTTATGATATTTTATTTATAATTTTAATTTTTTTGTCAAACATGCATTTCATGATGTTCATAGAAATTTTGTACTTTTAATTTTTATGATTAATTAATCTGAAATATACTAATTTGAAAAATATAAATCAATTAGTTTTCATAATACTAATTAACAACATATATTTATTAAGTAATATATTTTCAAAAGACAATATATATATATATATATATATCTTAAGTATTTAATTTAATATCAGTTATAAAGTTTCTTATTTGTTTAATATAAATTCGAGTTTGAGTTATTTTTATTTGATCAGATTTAATTGAGAGGTGAAGGTATAAAGTTCTTTGTTGCTCATAAATTAGATTAGATTTCAATAATTCCACATATATTTTCTTATTTCTTTCAATTGACCCTTTAATTCTCTTCATTTGGTATCAGAGTCTTTCTTAAGTTTGTTTTCACAAATCTAAATATTGAAATTTTGATCTACTAAAAAATAAAATAGAAGTTCAAAAATTCCATAAAACATTTTGGTTTGATTTTTGTTTTGACACTAGATCATTGCCTGAGATCCAGTGTTTTGTGGGACTTGTGGGCTATTATTGGCGCTTTGTTCAGAGCTTCTCCACCATTGCATATTCTTTGACTAGATTGACTCGGCAGAGTGTGAGTTTCCAATGTTCTGATGAGTGTGAGGAGAGCTTTCAAAAGCTCAAGACCTTGATGACTTTGGCTCTTGTTTTGACTTTACCCGAGGAGGGTGTAGACTTCATTGTTTATTGTGATGCTTTTATAGTTGGGTTAAGTGGTTTTCTGATGCAGAAGAGTAATTTGATTGCCTATACCTCTAGGAAGTTGAAGATCCAACCCTACCCATGATTAAGAGTTGGCAGCCGTAGTGTTCTTGCTTAAGCTATGGTGACATTATATGTATAAGGTTCATTTTGAGGTCTTCACAGATCATCAAAATCTTCAGTATAACTTCAGTTAGAGGGATCTAAACTTGAGGCATCACAAATGACTTGAGCTACTCAAATACTATTACATCACCATCTTGTATCACCCAAGAAACGCCAATGTGGTGACCGATGCTTTAAGTAGGAAGACTTCTAGCATGAGAAGTCTTGCCACCATTAGTGTGGAGGAGAGACCATTAGCTAGAGATGTTCAGAGGTTAGCCAACAATCTTGTTCGATTGCAGATTTCTGAGGAGACCAGTGGTTTGATTGTTTCATTAAGGCTCGTTCTTCCTTAGTTGAGTAGATTAATGAACCACTTTGATGATGAGAAACTATGTCTCATTTGAAACAAGGTGATGTGAGGGAAAGCGAAGGAGGTTTTCCTTGATTTTGATTGTGTTTTGAAGATTGGGGTGCACAATTTGTGTGCCCAAGGTGGGTGAGTTGATTAGGCTAATTCTTTTAAAGGGCCATTGTTCCCGATATTAAATCCATCTAGGTACGACAAATATGTATCATGACCTGAGCCAACACTATTGGTGGTGCGGTATGAAAAATGATATAACAAATTTTGTTTCGAGGTATTTAACTCACCAAAAAGTCAACTGTGAGGTATATCTCAGAGGATGCATATTTCTACTTGGAAGTGGGAACGGATCACTATGGATTTTTTTGTAGGACAAACTACCATCGTGGGTGGTTATAACTCCATTTGGGTGGTGGTTGATATGTTGACCAAGTCCGTAAATTTCATCCCAGTTCAGGTTAACTATACGGCGGAGAGGTTAGTCAAGTTGTAGTTAGATTGTGCGAATACATCGATTCCTTGTTTCTATTTTCTCTAATCAAGGATCTTTGTTCACTTTCCATTTCTTGGAGTCATTGTAATATGGTTTAGGTACTCAGTTATATATGAGTACAACTTTTTATCCTTTGACATACGATCAGTCAAAGTGGATGGTTTGATTCAGGTAAGATGGATTTATTAGATACAAACTTTCTTAGAGATGCCATGCAAAAGGTTCGTATGATCTCGGGTAGATTATTGACAGCCATGAGTCGACATAAAAGTTATGCGGATCGGAGAGTTTGAGCTCTAGTGTTCATGAAGGCTGATCATGCTTGGCTTCGAGTGTCACCCATGTATGGTGTTATGAGGTTCAAAACAAAGGGTAAGCTTAGCCCTAGATTCATCTGACCCTTTGAGATTTTGAGTCGTGTGGGAGAGGTGGCCTATAAGTTGGTCTTGCCACCTAGCTTGTCAGTTGTGCATCCCATGTTTCATGTCTCCATTCTTTGGAAGTACGTGCCAGATGAGTCCCTCATGCTTGTTCTTGATTCAGTTGAGTTGGGTCCAGATATATCTTTTGAGGAGGAGCCTATAATCATTTTGGATAGGCATGTCCGGAAGCTTAGGATCAAGGCAGTGAAGGTGTAGTTGAAGCATTCAGTCCGTGAGGCGACTTGGGAGACAAAGTCCGATATGCGTACCAGATATCCTCAGCTTTTTGAAGCTTTAGGTACTTTATTTTTCTTTATGTTCGGGGATGAACATGTTTATAGCGGTGGATAATGTAATGACCTGGTCGGTCATTTTTGAAACATTTTATGAATTTATGTTTTGCCCCTCCAGTGATCGACCCCTATTCTTTTATGTTGAGTTTTGAAAGATGTTTTTGAACTTTGAGTTAACAGTGGAGAATTCGGTAAGACTTGAGTTTGAAAGGCTAATATTGTTAAGAAAGTGGTTTTGTGGTGTTTTGGAGTTTTGAATGCCGGAATGGAAATCTATTAGTCCATCAGTCCAGGAATGTGATATCTGAGCTGTAAGAGTTGTCGATGTAAGATTTAGAGTCTTTTTGAGGATTTGAGGTTTTAGGTTGTGAAATTGTGGAAATTTAGCCTTTGGGTTGACTTTGGTCAATATTTGGAGTTCAGATACTCATATCGGGATTTCGAGAGTTCTATTGGATTCGGGGGATGATTTTATGGCTATGTGAGTTCTTGGTTGATTTTTGAGAGGTCCCGAGCTTGTTTTTGTATTTTAGGCATTGAGATAGTTTCTTGTGGTTTAAACGTTAAAAGGAAGGCACACGAGTGTTCTAAGAACAAAATGAAGCAAATAATATCTAGTGAAACCTAACTTGAGCCTATAAACCTAGAGGGTACACTTGTACGTATGTTTAAGTGAAACCTGAAAGGACCCCATATGCCAGAGAGGTACACAGAGGAGCTTAAAACTAAGAAAAGAACTCGAATATGTTTCCTGAACTGCATCAACCTTCCACAGACTTTAACCACAGTAAAGCCACCAAGGACCCAGAAGAACTCCTCAAAGAAGAATTTACAGTGATCAAAGGGAGGGTCATCACCTAGTCAGGATTTGAAGCTGATCAAAGGGATGGGTATACGAGTGATACTGAAACCTTGTTGAAGAAATGCAAACAAGAGCCTCAAACAGGAGCACCAATAAGGTGTATGGTCTCCAACCACAATTATAAAACTCCAACGATTCCAATATCCCTTGCCAACTGAATCCTCGTAAAAACTGTAGCAGAGGAACATCTCCAGGCACGTTAGGGACCAACTCCAGATCCTACTCCACAAGTCGATGCCAAATCACCAATAAGACAAAAAAATAACTCGCTTACACATTGAGTCGATCATGAGAATAAAAACAAGGAAGAAAAAGGAAAGCTGATTTGAGTTGCCACTTAACTAAAAATCATACTATTAGTTCCAAGTCTACAATATCAGTCTCTAGGGAGTTAAGCCATCCGAAGCAATGTTCGAAAGATTCTAAGGCCTGTTGGCTCCAAACTATGTAGGTCTATGTCAATCATTAATCTACTCCTAGACTAAGAGCAATAAGATCAATATCAATTAACGACAACACCCAAAACATACCATTAGGTAAGAAAGATCTTTGGCAATAAAACCAACATGCTCTCTATACCAAAAATCCAATTAAATAGACTAAAACATGACTTCTAGAAAGCTAAGCATGATCTACTAGATACCCACCCAAAATTCAAATAAATTAACATACATTTACATATTCAAGATTAATCTAAAGGAAGGGAAGTCGTAGCCTACCTTAAAGTAGACCGCACAAACTCCTGATCATAACTCTAAAGCATTTTCCTTCTATACGGCCTATAAATGCATTCATACTATCAAAAATAGAAAACCAATGTTAAGACGGTCATTTAGACACCAAAAACACATTAAGCAGAGACAGACCCAAATTGAAGTCAAAATTGGAAATAAGGAACCTTCACTAGAAATGTCGTTAATTTCGTCAAAAGGTCCAATTTATCTCCCCAATTTTGTATTAAAAAGGAGGACACTGTATGTGGCTCGAAACAACAAAAAACAATCACATGTAATTTTAATACCATTAAAGCTAAAGGAAAGGAAGGTGGCAATCCCTTTGGCGGCGAATATATCTCATCACGTCATCCCCAAACACTTCCCCATGTAGCCCCGACCTCCCTGATCATACGAGACTTCTAATCACCTTAAACTGAACTCTAAAACTTGATATATCAATGAATAAAATTTGAGGAAATGGTTGATCGAGTCTTTCTTTAAATTAAAAGTCCAGGCCCATTTAGTCTTCGCAAACGTGACAAGGGACCCCATGATCACTGAAAATCATCCAGCTAAGGCCTTCATGAATGCGAAGCCACGCATGTGATCATGGAGGGAAACAATCCTTCTCTTTGAAAATGTGGCAAGGCTCCTGCGAATATGGAGGGTAATCTCATCAGCTTTCGTGATCGCAGTGAAGGCCCTGTGATCAAAGAGACCAAACTCCACAGGCCTGCGCAAAAGCATCCCACATCCCACAAATGTAAAGGGAATTTGGAGCATGCATAAACTGGTTTTGGCAAATGCAAAGCTCTTTGATTGGGTGCTTGAGATTCATCTAGAACCCTGTACGCGCAAATGAAATGTGCTACCCCAGCGAATTTGACATTTTAAACTCAATTGAATAGTAAAAAATTCCCACTTAGGTCATCTCAACAAAAAGTGGATTCCACATCAAAACTTCATTGTAAATTAAATTCCACAAGGGCGCTTAGAATTGACCAAGAAACCTTGTGATCCGCACAAAATGTCCCTCTAAACAAAATTCAATATTTTGGAGCTTATGGAACCGCCAAAATTAGTTTATCAGGATCTCTTCCTCAACATTTGACCTAAGTCAATTAACCGTCCGAATTTAGAAAGCTCCAAAACATAAAAACTTGAAAAGAAACCAAATGAACAACTAGGTGATTGAGCTATCAGCCCTAATAAGTCATAAATGACTTGGGGCCTCTATCAGAATTCTCTAAACAACGAAAAGAAGGAATTTACAAAAAATCACATGTTGGGTCATTATAGGACTTTTCCCTGGTAGCTCATTTGGTTGCATATTCAAGGTCTGGTCATGCTACCCTTTATATTTTCACAGATTCAAGATATGGACACTTGATCTTCAGTCACAATCCGAGTTTGGGTCCTCTTATCCTCTATTTGTGTTGATACCTAGTTACATGGTTCTGATGGTTATTTTGGGTTTCTTATCCATGGTTCGAGGTCTCGGCTAGGCACTCTTTTTTTTGGACTCACCTGTTTTCATACTCTCTAAATATAGTTCTTTTGCTTACCCATCCGGCCTATGGATATCTATTCGGGTCATGATTGTACCTTCTAGGCTTATGGAGATCCAGTTAGTTTATAGTTAGTTACTTGCTTTCTTTTCATTCCTTCCTAGGCTCATGTGCATTCTTGTTGAAGTTTTATAAATTTGACATCTACAGTGTTATATTTTCGCTTTTCACAGTGTCTTTACTCTTCAAGCTCCATTAGCTTATGATGCCTACTAAGTACCTATTGTTTTGGTACTCATACTACACTCTACCTCTATTTTGTGATTCTCGTCCAGACACCAGTTATCATCGCTGATTTTGAGCTGGATTTTGTGGGATTTGGAGGTGAGGGTGACCTTATTACCTTCTGGACAATACAGGTCTCCTTCTCTATAGTATGGGTACTCTTTTACATTTTGAGACAAGTCTGTATATTTTGGTCCTATTTTGGGACTTGTACTCCTTGTATATATATCTTCCGTTCTTTTCTCCTATCGTTTCTATTATATTGGGTGTGTGCTAAAATAAATATTTATTGTTTGAGTTGTAATATTAGCTCACAAAAATTCAATCTATTCATCATGGTTATGTTTTGATCGATGTGTATCCTACCATTTACCACATTAACCAGCTTTAACACATCAAATTTTGTCCATCTAAAAGCTAGATAAAACTTATCAAAATATTCAATTGGGTAATAAAACTTCAATCTAAAATATTACGTTTCTTGTCTTCATTTTACACTAACCTCAATGATCTTTAGCCAATGTGGTATTAGTTGTTGAACATCTAAACTTAGCTATTTCCCACAAATATTAGCTCTCCAATCCGTAAACAGGAAAATAATGAAACTAGCCACTAATTATTATACAATATAAAGTCAAAATGGTGCCATCAAATTTACTAGAGTAAATTGCTTATAGTTACTAGTATCATTTTTGGACCAACTTCTGATTCTTTTACCAAACATTATAATCTCTAGACCAAGTGATAGTATTACTTGTTGAGCATGTTATGCTGCCTATTTCCCACAAGGATTATCTCATCATATCTACTCTAACATGATAAAATAATCAATTAGCTCACCTGTCTCTAAATGTAAACAATCTAACAGGCCACTTATCGTATAATGATATGCTAAAATAGGGCCTACAAAGTTAATACATTAAATCTACAAAAGTTCCTAGTATTATCCATCCAATTCAGTCCTATCTAAAATTAGGTTAATATGTAGCCCAAATTAATTCATAAGAAACCGTATCAAAATATTCAAATTGGGTTGTAGAACTTCATTTTAAAATATTAGGTAACTTATCTTCATTTTCTAGACAAACCTCAATTATTTTTAGACAATGTGATACAAGTAATTGTACAAACCAAGATTATCTATCCAATCACCAAACAAGAAAATAATGCAAATTGCCACTTATTATTGTACAATATAAAGTTAAAATGGTGCCATAAAATTTAATAGAGTAAGTTGCTAATAGTCACTAGTATAATCTTTTGGGCCAGCATCTTTGGTACGATTGAACCAGAGAGTTATTCTATACTTATAAGTATTACTTATTTACACAACATAGAGTTGAATAAATATAATAGATATCACCACCAAAGGATATGATGCAGTGGACGAGTTGAAAACCATATTAGAATTTTCTTTTGTTGATCGACATCAATACTATCTAGACACAGTGATACTCTTAGTTATTGAGCAGAAAAAACCCCCTATTGCCTTCATGGATTAGCTTACCCATCAATAAACTTAAACAATCTAACAGGCCACCTATAGTATAGTTATATGATAAAATAGTGCATACAAAGTTAATTATTTCATGAAAACTTAATATATTCTTCTGGGTAAGTTTAACTCTGTATTGACCTGCCTGTTTACAATATCACCTCACTGTGACTCAACTTAATATAGGGATATTACGTAGCCCAAAATAACCCATAAGAAACTTTTTAAAAAATATTAAAACTTTATAGTAATATTTAATTTAAGAATAGTAGGATCTCTTTGTCACGATCCGATTTCTCTGATCATGATGGCACCTACTACACCTCACCAGTAGGTAAGCCTAACCCTTAGCCTGAACCCATAAGCAACGGACTACCAAGAGGAAGGCAACAACAAGAAGTAAGAGATTAGAACAATGCTGAGAAAGGATGATCAACAAAAACAATATATGAATCATCCCAAGTCCTAGAATCAGTTAGTAGTTGAGCATCTAATTCAAAATAGGAGTACAACACAAGTACAAGTTGTCTCTGAATAAAATATAAAGATTAAAACTCTAAAAAGATGGAAACGGGTAGCACTAGACACTAAGAACTCACCCTAATCTCTGAAACCCCAAGCTACTCCACATGACTCCAAATCAACGGCGATATTTCAACTACAATCTGCACAGGGCACAAGTGTAGTATGAGTACCAAAAATAATACTTAGTAGGTGATGGCCGACAAAGCTAAAAAAATAGCAGAAGCTCTAACGACCTAATTTTGTCGTTAGGGAAAAGCCAAGGGGAAAGAATTGGTGTCAAAAAAATGTTTTGGTAGTAACTTGGAATTTTCTAAACTAGTGTAGATTTGGATAAAATTAGAGTCAATGAGGTCTAGGGAAATCTAGTAACGAATGAGAGATCTAATTATGAATTTAATCACATGAGTAGATAGATAAGAAGTTAACGAACCCGTACGTCTTTACAGAATCAAATTCGGGCAAGTAGAACTCCCGAAACTGATCTTAGCGTGAACGGGTATTTTTCTGAGTGTCATGGATTGAAGGTGCATTGTGAAATGGGGGTTTGAAACTCTTAATTTAACTCTCTGTTTCCGTGCAAGCCGGTAAGGAAAGATTATTCCCACCAAGGCGGGGTTGCAGTAGCTGGATGAGGTTTGCCACAACAGGACAAATGCGACATAAGTCGATAATAAACCCCAAAAACATTGTTATTCTGCAAATTTCGAACTTGAGGGCTAAAGAACGACCCAGGGATATTTCTTGAAGGTTTTCCACATATTCTAGCACAAAAGCTAAGGTTTTTACTCCCTAAATCTATTTTTCGATCCGTAGAACTTAGTTTCTTGGGTAATTATCGATGGGGGAGGGTTTCGATATGGGCATTATGGTGAAAAAAGCCCTAATCTAGGTATGGGGATCAAGGGTTTGGCCTAGGGTTGATGATTTCAATTGTAATTCGGGTAATTAGGACTCGTTTATTGATTCTTGCATTAATTGTTGTTTATAGACCTATAACAAGCGGAAAGAACACGGAAAGGGAAGATACAAGTGCCTTAAGGGGATTCAAGCTTGGTTTCGTGGTAGGTGATGGTTGTGATTTCATGTTTGTGTGAGGTATGTTACTAATTGCTTCATTGTAATGCATGTATATATGTGAATGTTGCACTATTGATCAAACCTATTGTATATGAGTATGAACGAATGATTATATGCCATGAATCAACACTTGATTGTATGATTATGAGAATGTACATTGTGATTATGATTGAGGCTTGTTGAATGGATCGGGTGTCACATTCCGACACACTAACTAGGATCGGATGTCACGTACCGACATATATATTGGATCGGGTGTCACGTTTTGACACACTAAATTGGATCGGGTGCCACGTTCTGGTGCACATATAGGATCGGGTATCACGTTTGGCACACCAATTGTGATCGGGTACCACATTCCGGTATGCTAACCGTTTGGGCATATGTTCTATGAGAGGACCATTGAATTGGGTTTCATGAGAGGACCACTAACTTATCAAATATACTTGTTATTGAGAATGTGGAATTGTAAATTGCTCCAAAAATGATAACTGATATATATATATATATATATATATATATATTATATATGCGTGTTTTACCTTAATGTGACTACTTATATACATTTCGCTTACTGGAATAGCTGTGTGATCCTACCAGTACATTGTGGTTGTGTACTAATATTGCACTTGCTTGTTCTTTGTTAAGTATAGGGAATCTTCAAGCGGCTATTGATAGACCTTATCTAGGTGACTATTGAGCGTTACCAGATTGAAGGGTGAGCCAGTTCTTTCAGGCTACCATAGATCTTTCTTGTTTCAGTCCAATCTTTTCAGACTCAGACTATTTGTTTATGGTGTTTGTTTAGTTTTGGGGTTGTACCCCTTGTTCTTAGACTTATCGTTAGTAGAGTTTTGGTACAATAAATTTTAGGTTCTAAGGGTTGTTCTTCCGCATTAGTTTGGCTAGTTTATTTAAACATTTGGAGTTTATGGGAACTCTCTATAATTTATACATTTAAACCTACTTTCGTATCTTTAAATGCATAGTATCTTGGTTAAGGTTGGTTAGTTGGGTTGTAGTAATGGTTCTCCTACCGGAGGGTTAGTGTGGATGCCAATCACGACTGTCTGAGTCGTGAAAAAAGTTTGAATTAGAGCCCTGGGTTTGTTGATCTCGATGTACCAACATGATTCTAGTAGAGTCTTGCGGAACGGTACAGAGAAGTCTGCACTTTTCTATATGAGGCTATAGGAATTTAGGAAATCTCTCAATTTTCTCTTGTCTCCTTTCGTGCTATGACTTGAATCCAATTGGTATCTGGGTGATACAAAATAGTATCTTACATCCTTCACTCCATGGTCCGAACTAGAGCAACAAAAGTGGTGATACAAAATATTCACATTTTTTGCTATATTTTACCCACATAAGCCTTTAGTTTTAGGAAGATTCTTTATTCAAAGTGTTATATTTGATTTAAATTGTGATGATTGTATACTAAGACATGTGATTAACTAATACATGATATTTGAAAGGAAATTGAGCACATGGGAGCTTGAGAATAGGAAGAAAGCTTGGATGCAACTCAATGAGCACACAAAAGTAGGTTGGGGAACACTGGTAGCATATTTCCCTAGGTCCTAAACTACATAAGCCCATGCTTGCTGCATTGAAGGTGCACCACACCAAGGCCAAAACTAGAGAAGCTATTGTCTGGCGCACTGTAGGCCTGCCTAGCAAGCATGCAAATTCTTGGCGCCTAGTGCTAGTGCACTAGTAGTGCGCCGCCCCAGCGCGACTTTAAAAAATTTGCATACATTTCAGGATTCAAATTCCAACAAGGTAAAGCGATTGTTTTCCCAAACCCTATAAATAGAACCTCAAGAATCTTTTGTTGGGTTACATCTTCTTTTTGAAGTGCAAGAGCAAGGGATAAAATGTCACGACCCAAGGGTACCCCCTAGACGTAACAAGGCACATAGAACCCCGAAGGGCTCCATGTAAGCCACTTAGCATACCATAAAATAAAGCATTAGAACAATAATAGTAAAAACACTTTTAAGTCAAAAAGTTTCATAAAAGCAAAGCGGAAGTCTAGACTTGCCTCAATTAGCCATCTATTACAATACTTGAGTCAAATAGGGTCATTGCCCCAAAACAACATAATCCAAAAATGAAAATACCCAAATGAAAGATCCATCCTCGACTCATGAGAACTCACCACAATCTAGGAGAATAGTCGAATCCGAGCTTGAACCAAATGGATATCGCCTTAAGAACCAGACCCTACACTTTGTGAAAAATGTAGAAGAAATATGGGTTAGTACAAAGATGCACTAAATATGATAGTCATGCATAAAAATCATGAAAACATGCTAGAGGTACATTTTAGTTGAATGCATGCAATTTGTAAGTTAAAACCTCATTTAGAAGATAATGGAAGAACATAAGTCAAGCATGTTCATTACATAAATATTCACATCATAAGAGAACCATGCCATTTGTACCCTCAAAGCATACTTGTGCAATGTAAGAATAATATCCCATAATCCTACCCAAGCTAATTAAAGCTTATTGAGTAACCATCATTCATAGTTCATGTTCTTGTTCATATCCTTGTCATGGTGGGAATAAGACTTAACTGATATAGACCATCTGAGATTAACATGGAATATGGTGTCATGCCCCACACCGAAAAGAGGTGTCCTACTTGCCTAAGGTAGAACTAACATGTATTAGATTTTAGGTGGATCTACCAACAAAATAACCTATGGGGCTTATAGTTTTAGGATAGGGAGATTGTTACTAGAAACCCCAACCTTACTTAACAAGGGAGCCTCCATCTCATGAGATTACTTTTAGAAACCTGACCTTACATAACGGGAGAGCCTCTATTTCATATTCAATATTCACTCGGTGCTAAGAATTACTTCCCACAATTACATGTTTAGTCTTGAATTAAGTCCACATGCATGAAAGAGTGCATTGACACTCTATTCAACATAATTCATAAATAGCTCATAGATTCAATAGGTGAGAATGTACATTCAACCTTAGAATCATCATATTACGATAAAACCTTTCACATCATGCTCATTATATGTTTATGAGAATGACCTTTCAATCTACACAACAATTAGATTATAATCATGTCCATGAAGCATAAACAATGAGTCCATAATCATGTATAATTCTCATGTTTTAGCCCTCCTGGGTCAAGGATCACATTACATCCAACATATTTGGATTTACTACATTAGATATGGATAATAACATGATTCAATTAACTAAATTACTACAAGCACAATCTCATAATATTCTCCCTTCATCAATTGACCCACATCACAAAGGCATAAATTGGGAAATATGGGGATTTCATGGATTCTTGGGAGATTTCATAATAAAACCATATCAAAATATCAATTCAATCATAATATAAAGTAATTAAATCAATAGAAACCTTTTTGAAAAGGAATCTATGACTTGGAGTAAAACGCTAGCTTTTGGGGGAATCACTAGTTTGAAATTGAGTTTGGAGGGACTCCATGGATGAAGGACTACCATACCATAGGTGAAGAAATCCAATGAATTTGAGTGAAAAATCATCATTCTTCAAACCCTAGCTTGATTTTCTTCTTCTTCATCTTCCTTGGAGTTCTAGAGAGAAGATTTTGGGGAAAATTGGTTTTGATTTGGGAAGTTGGTAGTTATGATTTAGATGCCTTAGTTTAGGGACTTAAAAACCGTATATAGTTAGTCTAAATTAATACAAAACGATGTCATTTAATATTAACTTAAAAATGGAAAACCATAAAATACCCCTAACTTCACAAAAAAAATAGCTTACATGTATCACCCATGACCCCCTCACCTACGGACCATAGTTGGACCCACGACCCGTGCTGGTGAAGCGTCGGTCGGGGTTTTGGGGCTTGTTTATGTGGGCTTGACCTATAGTTGCCTACCCACGGGGTGTGG
This sequence comes from Solanum verrucosum, assembly GCF_900185275.1. Lineage (NCBI taxonomy): Eukaryota > Viridiplantae > Streptophyta > Magnoliopsida > Solanales > Solanaceae > Solanum > Solanum verrucosum. The sequence continues at coordinate 202,971 of NW_026020004.1, forward strand.
GTTGACCCACGATGAGTGGATGCCCTCCGTGGGTCATTACCATGCAGTCCTTTTAGAGGCTCTTCCTCAAGGACCCATGGTTGGTCATTGGGGTTTAAACCTTGACGCTCTAATACAAAAACATGAATTTTAATGTACGGGAAGGTACGTCTACGACTCTAAACCCTAACGTCAAGCTCTAGTTAAGCCTACTAGTTTATGAGGTATTACAATATCTCCCCCTTAGGAACATTTGTCCTCGAATGACTATCTAGACATCTTTCGGAATTAAAAACTCAAGACTAGCAGCCCATCATGCATGAAACATCAAAATAATGCACAATTCAAAGGATCAAACATCAACTCCATCTCAAAACATAGTCAATGCAATACAAGGAAGTAGGAACTGCATCTAACTACCCAATATGCATGAAACTCAATATTTCTCATATTCATAGGAGGAAGTACCTTCTCCAACTAAAATAATGCTCAACACAACATCATGGAGCCAATATGCAATTACTCTCAAAAGCATAGTAAAGCATGTTCATCAACACATCCCATGAAGCCAAAATAGGCAATTCATACTAAATGCACAACAACATATGGAACACAATTCATCAAAAAAATCATTTTTCTTACTAAACATGGATTTCATCAAGAACATACATAACATAAGGAAATCATGGAAATGCTCTTCTAACACACATGACCTCTAAAACACAAAAACTCAAGAGGAGCTAGGTACCTCAAACTTGAATAGGAGTAGAAGGAAAGAGATGAGGGTATCGGGACTTTATATCAGCCTCGGTCTCCCAAGTAGCACCCTCAACTAGGGGATTTCTCCAATAAAACCTTAACGGAAAGTTATTTTCTTGTTTCTCAATCTCTTGACTTGCCAGTCTAGAATCTCTACCGGGACCTCTTCATAGGAAAGACTTTCATCAACTCCAATCTCTTCTAGGGAAATAACAGATACCGGATCTCCAATACCCATCTTAAGCATAGAAACATGAAATACTGAATGAACTGGGGCCAACTCATTTGGCAAATCCAACTCATAGGCAACCTTTCCAATACGCTTCAAAATTTGATACGGGCCTACATACTGGGGACTAAGTTTCCCTTTCTTTCTAAATTTCATCACACCCTTCATGGGTGAGATTTTCAAATAGACCCAATCATTAACTTAATAATCTAAGGCCCTTCTTCTAACATCGGCATAGGACTTTTGTCTACTCTGAGCCGTTCTCAACCTCTCTATAATGAGTCAAACTTTCTCAATAGCCTCAAAAACCAATTCGGGATCAATAAGAGCAATATCACCTACCTCAAACAAAACAACCGGAGACCTACATCTCTTACCATACAAGGCTTCAAAAGGAGCCATACTGATAATTGAGTGGTTGCTATTATAGTAGGCAAACTCTATTAATGGCAAGTGGTCATCCCAATTACCCTTGAAATCTATAACACATGCCCTCAACATGTTATCTAAAGTTTGAATGGTGTGTTCTGCTTGACCATCTGTCTGAGGGTGGAAAGCGGTGCTAAGCTTTAGCCTAGTACCAAGCCCTTTTTGGAATAACTTCCAAAAGTGTGAAGTAAATGGAGTACCCCGATCCAAAATAATGGATAATGGAACCCATGTAACTTCACTATCTCTCTTATGTACAATTTAGCATAGTCTTTCGCCGAGAAAGAAACTTTGAAGGGAATAAAGTGGGCTGATTTTGTCATTCTATCAATAATGACCAAAATAAAATCATTTTGCCTTCGAGTGCGAGGCAAACTCACAATAAAACCATGTTCACAGCTTCCCACTTCTAAGTAGGAATAGGAATATTTTGTTAAAAACCTCCCGGCCTTTGGTGATCAAACTTAACTTGTTGACAATTAGGACATTTGGCTACAAATCCCGCAATATCTTTCTTCATACCGTTCCACCAATAGACTTCCCGTATATCACGGTACATCTTGGTGGCTCCCGGATGAATAGAGTACCAAGAACTATGAGCCTCCTCTAAAATTTGCTCCCTCAACCCATTTACATCCGTAACACATAATCGACCTTGGTACCTAAATACCCCATCTCCCCCTTGGGAGAAAGCCTCAACGAAATTCTTGAGTACCAATTGTTTCAATTCAACTAATATAGGATCAAGCTCTTGTTTAGACTTCACATCCATCACAAAGGACGATTCGGACCCATTATGGATCGTGAACCACCCTTGGTGGAATCCACTAGTAAAACACCTAGCCGAGTTAACCTATGCACATCATGAACCAACTCTTTCTTTTCATCCTCTACATGAGCCACAGTACCCATAGACAATCTACTAAGTGCATCCGCTACCACATTAGCTTTGTCGGGGTGGTAAAGGACACACATGTCATAATCCTTCAAGAGTTCTAACCACCTTATTTGTCGGAGATTCAAGTCCTTTTGGCTAAAAACATATTGGAGACTCTTGAAATCAGTGAAAATATCAATATGCACCCCATATAGATAATGCCTCCATACTTTTAAGGCAAACAAAACTACCGCTAATTCAAGGTCATGGGTCGGATAATTTTTTTCATGGACCTTTAGTTGCCTTAAAGCATAAGCAATCACCTTACCGTGTTGCATAAGCACACATCCCAACCCAACCCAGAGGCATCACTGTAGACACGTAATTTTTGACCGAACATAAGATTTGACACTTTTTTTTATTCCTTGAATATTTCTTATGTCTAAGTTAGATATTTTCGATTTGTCTTATTTTAATAAGTTTATTTTAAAAAATTTGAAAATAACAAAAAATATATATTTTATTTTAATTTAGTTTAATAAATAAGCTAGTATTTCTTAATTATAATTTGTTATTAACTACTCAATTTTTGTTAGTTAAAAATATAGCAGTTCTAACCGGGTATAGGCGCCCTTTTCATCTCCTTAGCAGGCTTAGAACCACGGCTGGCTAGACGAAGTCACAACGACAAAGCCAATAAAAATAGTATCGAACTGACTATACCATCATCTCAGAACCAAGTCAAGAAACCATATATAAATTTATTTATATTTTGATAAAGTCTTGATTTTTCATGGTAGATATAAAAGAGAAGTTAGTTATCCGACATAGATATGAATCTTTAGCCAGACATAGTCACAGCTCAGATCGGAGAAATACTTTAAAGATTAAAATAAAATATAATACCTTATAACGATGGCCGACTCCAAGGCCTATGAGAGAACTTTACAAGTTTTATTTACTTCCGATCAGTATCCGGTGAACTCAAACTTTACAAATTGAGAGCTTACAGTTGGAGAGAGAAAAGTAGAGAGAGAAGGGTTTCTAAGCTGTTGCCTTAACTAAAAATCCTTTATAATCTTTGTACAGTAGAAGTGGGTCCCATATGTACGGTAACAGTGTATCTACTGTTGATGATGAATTTTACTGTAGATATGACCTCACAGTTTGTCTTTTTCTTTCAATCTTCGGAGGAAATCTTCCGTCTTTCTCATAGTATCTTTTGACATAGTTTTTTCAGCAAGTTGAGCTTCTTGGGTATCATTGGTAGCGTCATCACTTGTCTCACTTCTCATAGAACTGTCCGATTTTTCATATTGAATGATATTAAGAAGCAGACTCCTCTAAACTTCTTCTAAATAGTTGTTGATCATTTCTTCTTTATCTCCATCTTGAATAGAGATTTTTCTGGCAATACGCCCGACCCAACTATAAACGATGATTCCCTTTTGGGGAGTAATACCATATTCTTGGATTCTTTTGCAATAAGATCCAGCAGTTCTTGCCCATACAACGTTTTTGTTTTGGGATCCTTTTTCATCAACTTATCCCAAAAATTATTATAAAAAGTTCTATATAAACAAGGGATTTGTTCCTCGGTGAATCGCATTTTTGGGGTCCATTTTTGAATCAAAGGGATAGAGAATTCAATGAAAATATAAATCTGGTCTATTTTTTCTAGATAACAGATATGATCTGTATTGTATAACTCATTAAGATCCGGTGAGACTTTCAACCATTATTTATATAATTTTAGAAAGGGATCAACCAAAATTTTTATAGTTAGGTCGTGGTATGACCACCAATTTAAAACCAATTAGGAATTGGTCCTGCAAATATCTTTGCACATATTTTCATAAACCACGTATGTTTATGTCTTTCGTTATTATAATAAAGGACTTTATCAAAGGCCTGAATATAGTCCCAGTATGTGAAACTCATAGCGATTTTGTTTAGGCTAATCTGCCTTTCTTTCATGGTGGAGATACCCCAATCTTCAACAGATATAATCTGTTTAATTATCATTTTTGGGAAGTTAGAAACATTCTCACTAGTATTGTTACCTGAAAAGTGTTGAATTTCAACACACCCGTGCTTAGTAGAATGGTTTTGTAATACAATCAGGTTTTGTATGACTCACCCGGGAAATATAAACCGTTGATTAGGTATCGTTAGAGTATCTTCCAGGGTTGTTCTTTTCTCTGAATTTTAGATTTTTCTAAAAGAAATATCATTTTCTTTTTTGATACCTTTTCATAAGACTTGATATTATCATTGTCTTCTTTGGCTATTGATGCAAAAGTATCATTTTGCTTTTGTGACAAATAAGCCTGTAGCAGTGACTATAACGGGCTGTCTTCTGGAATATCTTCCACATATACTTAAGATGAAGCCTCACTTTTGGAGATTTTTGAGATTATCAAACTCCTTCCCATTTGTATAACTGGGGAGTTAGAAGAGGATCTGTAGGATGATCCTGGGGATGATCTTCCCTTTTCTCTTGTATTATTGCCCCTACCTCTGCCCTTGGTTACCCAAGGAGGGTCCATCCTGCAAACATAACCCTTTTCTTTATTCGAATGTATCATAATAGTCACAATAATAATTATCCTCATCGATATCAACAATTTCTTCAAAATCATGTATAGAGAAATCTTCTCTAATAATATCGTTGATAATTTCACATAAAATTAATTCCTGCAAATATTTATTAAGAGAAATTATTTTTAAAATAGTAACTAAAGGTTTTTCATCAATAAAAGTTGTATAAAAATGCATTGTGAATTTAAATATTCTCGAGATAAAAAATCTGGAAGAGAGTTATCACATCCTTTTTTATATTGAATCTCGAAATCTAAAGGGGATAACTGGGCATGCCACCTAGCAAATACTAATTTTGAAGCATCATGTTTAAAATCTTTGTTAAACATGTATTTAACAGATTGAGCATCATTTTTTATCAAAAACTTTTGATTATATAAATCATCCTGAAATTTCAACACACATTTAACGAAGGTTAACATTTCATGAGCCACCGTAACATTTTTTTTTGGGCCTCACTTCATTTCCCTGAATGAAATCTTATTAAATATTCATTTTTGTCGTTGGGATTTATTTCTTTCAATATCACACCATAACCAATATTAGGTGCATCTGTCTAAATAATATTTTGCCAAGCAGGGTTAGCAAGAGTTAAGAATGGTAAAGATTGAACACGAAGTTTAATATCCTTTACCAAAGTAGTATGACTATCAGTCCAAGGTGATTTATAATCCTTTTTCAGCCTGTCGTATAAAGGGACTAAATCATGAAATAATTTTTTATAAAAAGGGGATATGTAATTTAAACTCCCTAAAATCCTTTGCAATTGAGTCCTATCAGTGATAGCATCAGGAAATTTTGATGCAAAGTCGATTGATCTTTTAATCGGGGTAACTTTTCCTTGACAAATATGATGTCCTAGAAATCGAACATCAGTTTGGAACAAACTTATTCTTTGTTTAGAAATGACCAAACCGTTTTGTATAACAATTTTCTTAAAGATATCAAGATTCTTAATATCCATTTCAAATGTTTTTGAGAATACTAAAATATCGTCAATATAAAAAATGATTAAATCCAAATATAGATTAAAAATATCATTCATGATTTTCTGAAATTCAGATGGGGCATTTTTCAAACCGAATGGCATAACATTCCATTCATATTGTCCAAATGGGACATTAAAAGTTGTTCTATAAGCATGCTCTTTAAATATTTGGATTTGCCAATATCCTGATTTTAAATCAATTTTTGAAAATATATTGGCATCATATAATCTAGACAATAAATCTCTTTTGTTGGGTATAGGATACCTACTCCATTTTAAATATTTATTTAACGGTTTATAATTGATAACCAATCTAGGGATGCCACGTTCTCTTTCAGTAGCATTATTAACATAAAATGCAGTACAAGACAAAGGTGATTTTGAAGGTTTTATTAAACCCTTTTGTAACAAAATATCAATTTCCTTTTTGCAGAATTCTACCAATTCGGTGTTCATCTGACAAGGACGAGACTTAGTAGGAATATCATTCTCAAAAAATTCATCTTCATATGGAAGAGTAACAATATGCTTTTATCGATTCCACTAGGATGATCGACACATATATCACTAGGATGATCGACACAGATATCAATTGCAATTTGTTCAAAAATTAATTTCATTTATTCCTATACTTTGGTGGATTTCAAAGTATCAAATATATTTATGCTAAACAATTCTAGTTGGAGAGAATCAATATGCCTTTGTTTCATATTAATTAAAGCATAAATATCTCGAGAAATAGGGTCAATGATAAAAGTATAACTTATATTTTTGTCTTCATAAGTAGTAGTAAAACCTTTAGCATTTATGCTAGTAAGTGAATAAATAGTATTTATCAAGGGTGTTCCAAGTATTATTGGAGGGTATAACTGATTTTTAACCAAGAAAAAGAAATGCGGAATGCAGAATTTATTTTGGCAAATACGTGTATTAGGTAATTTGTACTTTATATCTAAAGCATGTCCTAAAGCAGACTTAACCATAGGAGTTGTTTTTTCAAAATATTTAGTAGGTACAAGACCTTGAATACAACTAACATCGGCTCCACTATCAATCATAGTAGTATCAGTTATTGAAAAACTAATATCAATCAAGATAGTGCATTTAATATACCATTTATGAGCAGTAACAATTTGCATCATTCCTAAAAACATACCTTGTATTGGATCAAGATTAAAAGGTATTGCAAGAGTATTTTCTTCAAATCATTTCATTTTGTTTAAGAGATTTAATCTCATATTTTAAATTTTCAATTTGATTTTTCAAACTATCAAAGGAAGAATCTCTTGTAAGAGTAGTCTGTTTATTAAGTCTGTTATTAATTTCAAACAGTGAATAAGGTGCAGCATATTCAAATTCAAAATCATTCTTTTGTTTTTTTGAATATTTTGAAGAACTTGAACTAGCATTATTATTTGCCGCCAAATGAATAATTTTTTCTCGAAGATCATTATTAGTGACCTCCTTTAAAAGTTCTATCACATTATCAGAACTAATAGTATTTATATTTAAATCTTGAAATTGAGATTGCAAATAATAAAATTCATCATTTTCACAAGATCAAATATCACCATGACAAGAATTGCAAACATTCATTTTATCATGCTGATTACTATCAGATATATCAAACAAATCAACTTCTTTTTCAGAACTTGAATCAGAATCATTATCAGACTCAGAACCAGAAGTGTATAAGAAACTATAAATCTTATCATGAACTTCTTCATCAAGTTCTAGGGATTTCAACTTTTCAAGCTTATAATTCGATGCTATATGACCGAAATTTCCACATCTATAGCACTTGCTTTTAGCGAGATCATGCTTGGACCTATTTTTGGTAAATCTATTAGATTTACAAAAATCTTTTCTAGCGTCGCGTTGTTCCTTAGATCTATATCTATATCTCTTTTTCCTATAAGGTTTATCAGGGTTGGAGTATTTAGAATCCCTATATTTTTGTTTCTTGGTATTAGCAAAAGTATCAGGTAAACCGAACGGTGAGATCTTTCTTTAAGTTTATCCATCTTAAGTTGTCTAGATAACTTCAATTTATTGCACAAATTTATTCCTTCTTGAGTGCAAACTCCTATCAGCTTACCACAAGTATAATCCTTACAAGGAATTTCACCATGATCAGTCCTCAGAGATTTTCTAAACTCTTTCGGAAAATAAAGGGGGAAGGCCATCTATAAACTTAGCTTTCCAATGCTCATAACTATTTTTGAGAAATTCCATCACCCTACTCATATAAGTATCTTTATACCATCTAAATTCTCCTAAGGTTCAACATTGTAGACCATTTAACAGGGTACGAACAATTTCATAATGATTGGTAAATCTACCATTAAAATGTTCTAAAATGGTTAAGCCTAAAGTATAAACAATGTCTTCTCTATTTTTCACTGGAGCCATACCTAAGTTATCAACAGCTTCATTATCAGCAATATCATTTATCACTGCTGCTTTTTGCTCGATACTCATATAATTGTCCCACCAAACTCTAGGTTGGCCAGTAAAACCTACAATAATCATTTTGCAAATATTTCTATATGTGTTTTTTACACTTTTATAAATAGTTGCAAACATAAGCATTCTATGAACAAGAATAGTTAATTGTATATTAGTCAAACCATCAAGATTCCATTCATAAATTTCAGACAAACTATAAGAGGTATTAGTCTGATTCCAGTCTCGTTCCTCTATTAACTCATCTTGAGGAGTTGGTCTGGAATAATAATAGGTATGCATGATTGGTTTATGGGCATACTTAGTATTACTATTCTTTTTGTGATAACCATGAAGTTTATTAAATTCTAAAGAAACATGATTTTTAAAATCAAAACTTTTTTCCATTTCATCTGCAAAATTGTTTGACAAATCAATAGGTTTGCACCAAATTCAAGATATTTTTTTATCAGGAAGTGCTTCTTAATCATATAATGATTTAAATTTAAAATCTCAAGTCTCAGGGGGGCCTTTGAACATGAGTAGCAACAGTCTGAGCTTCTGTATTATTTTTAGAAGCAGAAGCCATAGTAGAAGTTTTTAAATCATTTTTTATTTGAATTACAAAAGCAATTAATTCATTTAATTTTTTATCAAGAGAACTAATATGCTCACCCAAAACTTTAACATAAAGCCCAAATAATTATTTTGAGAAATTAAATTATTTATTTCATTAATGTTGACTGCCGCAACATCCTCTTCAACAATTTTTTGAAAGGTAGTAAAGGTGATACCTATATTTTTTGGTAAAATAAAAGATGACTGAGGTGGTTAGATTGCCTTAATAATATTAACATATCCATTTTTATAAGATCGTTCAGGAACGTTGATGAATTAAGGTAAATAAATGGTTATAAACCAGAGTACAAAATACATAATTTGATTATGTAGAGCACAAGTTTCATAAAAAAATTGAGAAATATTATTCAAATCAGTAGTACTATAAGTGTCAAAAAACCATGTTTTAAACTTGTTCCATTTCTCACTCGAAAATTCATTCTGAATGTACTTTCTTGCCAATGAACCTGGACTAAAATCTACTTGGTGTACATTCATCATTAAGTTTTATTAGGATCAAAATTAATTTCGGATGCAAAAGGAATATCCTTATCAGAAATATCAGAAGAATAATCATTAGCTTGAACAATATTCGTACGAGGATCGATTTTTATTTTATTAACAAGTTTGTTATTTTGACCAACTGATAAAATATAAGGTATGGTATGTAAAGAAGCAGCACCATTACGAGCCGGACCATACACAAATTCAATAGAGGAAATATGATGAATAACATGCAATCTTCTGTCAGAAAATGAATGTCTATTATATGGAACACTTTTATCATCAAACTGAATGTAAATCCTTCCATTAGGATTTTGTGTAATATGAGAGTACTTAGAATTAGTCACAGAATTTGATATCTGACTTGGAGATATAACACAATCCACAGTCCAAGTAGTTTGAAAAATTAATTTCTTCCCATTTTATAGGTCTTCTAGTAGTGACCTTATATAAATTTATTTATTTTTGATAAAGTCTAGATATTTCATGGTAGATATAAAAGAGATGGTATCAAAGCTTAGGAACTTTCATGGTAAATATGAGATTGATGCGAAATATACGACATAGATATGACTTTAACATGGATCTAGGAGAAGCAAGTACTAAAAGTACTAGATTGGAAGAGGTAGATATACCTCAGAACCTTGACTTGATAAACAAATGGACTATTCGTAAAGTTGATATTAGAACCATTTATAATTATGGTTGGTTTGAAAAGATATCTCATAAACAGTTAATAAAAACTACTGAGCAATCTTTGGCGTTAAATTCTTCTGAATAGACTATTCGTTTATTAAATAAATGAGATATTGAGTTATATAAAAAATAATATAATTTCTTGCATATTCACATGGTTCAAATTGCTTTTAAACCATTAACTCTTTAAGGGTTACCTGAGACTTTTTAGCTGCTTTTCGTAATGTTAGAAATTTAAATTTTAGAGAATCTTTGATGGGTTCGATTGAATCCACTTTGGATTATGGCCCGGTATATTTTGATACTCAACCAAATTTGCAATTATCTTTAACCGATGCTAATAATCTTGATGCTTTAACTTTAAATGTTAAAACACATGGTTATAATTATGCACCTGGATCTGAATTAATTTGTTTATCATATAGAATTTATTTTAAATTGCTATCTACTTTAAACCCAAGATGTAAGTTATATGATACATCTGATCAGACTATTTTAGTAGAAACTAATTTTGTTAAATCTAAGGTAACTACTAGAAAACCTATAAAATGGGAAGAAATTAATTTTCCAACTACTTGGACTTTGGATTCTGTTATATCCCCAAGTCAGATATCAAATGTTGTGACTAATTTTGAGTATTCTCATATTACACAAAATCATGATGGAAGGATTTACATTCTGTTTGATGATAAATGTGTTCCATATAATAGATATTCATTTTCTAATAGAAGATTGCCTGCTATTCATCATATTTCCCCTATTGAACTTGTGTATGGTCTGGCACGTAATTATGCTGCTTTTTTACATACCATAGCTTTTATTATATCTACTGATTAAAATAATAAACTTGTTAATAAAATAAAAATTGATCCTCGTACGGATATTGTTCAAGCTAATGATAATTCTTCTGATATTTCTGATAAGGATATTCATTCTGTATCAGAAATGGATTTTCATCCTAATAAAACTTAATGATGAATGTACACGAAATAGATTTTAGTCCAGGTTCATTGGCAAGAAAGTACATTCAGAATGAATTTTCGAGTGATAAATAGAACCAGTTTAAAATATGGTTTTTTAACACTTATAGTGCTACTGATTTGAATAATATTTCTCTAGAATTTAATGAAACTTATGCTCTACACAATCAAATTATGTATTTTGTACCCTGGTTTATAACCACTCTTTTACCTTTATTCATCAACGTTCTTGAAAGATCTTATAAAGATGGATCTGGTAATATTATTAAGGCTGTCTATCCACCTTAGTCATCTTTTATTTTACCAAATAATACAGGTATCACATTTACTGCCTTTCAAAAATTTGTTGAGGAGGATGTTGCAGCAGTCAGCATTAATGAAATAAATAATTTAATTTCTCAAAATAATTATTTGGGACTTTATGTTAAAGTTTTGGGTGAAAATATTAGTTCTCTTGATAAAGAATTAAATGAACTAACTGCTTTAGTAATTCAAATAAAAAATGATTGAAAAACTTCTACTACGGCTTCTACTTCTAAAAATAACTTAGAATCTCATATTGTGGCTACTCATGTGCAAAGCCCCCCTAAGATTCAGGATTTTAAATTTAAATCATTATACAATTTAGAAGAACTTCTTGATAAAAAATTGTTTGAATTTGGTGCAAAGCCTATTGATTTGTCAAACAATTTTTGCAGATTAAATGGAAAAAACTTTTGATTTGCACTCAAGATGGAATAAATTTGTGCAATGAATTGAAGTTATATAGACAACTTAAGATGGATAAGTTTAAAGAAATATCTCAGCTAGGAGACTTTTGTACCCATTTCGGTTTACCTGATACTTCTGCTAATAACAAGAAGAAAAAATATATTCTAAATACTCCAACCCTAATAAACCTTATAGGAAAAAGAGATATAGATATAGATCTAAGGAAGACCGCGACTCTAGAAAAACTTTTCGTAAATCTAATAGATTTACCAAAAATAGGTCCAAGCGTGATCTCGCTAAAATCAAGTGCTATAGATGTAAACTTTCGGTTATATAGCATAATATTGTAAGCTTAAAGAGTTTAAATCCCTAGAACTTGATGAAGAAGTTCATGATAAGATTTATAGTTTCTTCTACACTTCTACTTCTGAGTCTGATTATGATTTCTATTCAGGTTCTGAAGAAGAAGTTGATTTGCTTGATATATCTGATAGTAATTAGCATGATAAAATGAATGTTTGCAATTCTTGTAATGGTGATATTTGTTCTTGTGAAAATGATGAATTTTATAAATTGCAATCTCAATTTCAAGATTTAAATATAAATACTATTACTTCTGATAATGTGATAGAACTTTTAAAGGAGGTCACTGATAATGATCTTCGAGAAAAAATTATTCATTTGGCTGCAAATAATAATGCTAGTTCAAGTTCTTCAAAAAATTCAGAAAAACAAAAGAATGATTTTGAATTTGAATATGCTGCACCTTATTCATTGTTTGAAATTAATAACAGACTTAATAAACAAACTACTCCTACAAGAGATCCTTCCTTTTATTTAAAAAATGAAATTAAAATTTTTAAAAATGAGATTAAATCTCTTAAACAAAATCAAATGATTTGTGATCATAGACTTACTCAGATAGAAACTGTTAATAACAAAGGTAAAATATTGTTGAAGAAAATACTCTTGCAAAACCTTTTAATCTTGATTCTAGATAAGGTATGCTTTTAGGAATGATGCAAATTATTACTGCTCATAAATGGTATATTAAGTGCACCATCGTGATTGATAATAGTTTTTCAATAACTGATATTGCTATGATTGATAGTGGAGCCAATGTTAGTTATATTCAAGAAGGTCTTGTACCTTCTAAATATTTTGAAAAAACAACTCATATGGTTAAGTCTGCTTCTTGACATGCTTTAGATATAAAGTACAAATTACCTAATACACGTATTTGCCAAAATAAAGTCTGCCTTCCGCATTTCATTTTCTTGGTTAAAAATGAGTTATACCCTCTAATTATATTTGGAACACCGTTTATAAATACTATTTATCCATTTAATAGCATAAATGCTAAAGGTTTTACTGCTACTTATGAAGATAGAAATATAAGTTATATTTTTATCACTGACCCTATTTCTCGTGATATTAATGCTTTAATTAATATGAAACAAAGCCATATTGATTCTTTGCAACTAGAATTGTTTAGCATAAATATATTTGATACATTGAAATCCACCAAAGTACAGGAAAAAATGAAATTAATTTTTGAACAAATTGTAGTTGATATCTGTGCCGATCAACCTAGTGCTTTTTGGAATTGAAAAAAGCATATTGTTACTCTTCCATATGAAGATGAATTTTCTGAGAATGATATTCCTACTAAATCTCTTCCTTGTCAGATGAACACCGAATTGATAGAATTCTGCAAAAGGAAATTGATAATTTGTTACAAAAGGGTTTAATAAAACCTTCAAAATCACCTTTGTCTTGTACTTTATTTTATGTTAATTATGTAGCTAAGCGTTCCTAGATTGGTTATCAGTTATAAACCTTTAAATAAATATTTATAATGGATTAGGTATCCTATTCCCAAGAAAAGAGATTTATTGTCTATATTATATCATGCCAATATATTTTCAAAATTTGATTAAAATCAGGGTATTGGAAGAACCAAATATTTAAAGAGCATGCTTATAGAAAAGCTTTTAACGTCCCATTTGGACAATATGAATGGAATGTTATGCCATTCGATTTGAAAAATGCCCCATCTGAATTTTAGAATATCATGAATGATATTTTAAATCCATATTTGGATTTTATCATTGTTTTTATTGATGATATTTTAGTATTCTCAGAAACGTTTGAAATGCATATTAAGCATCTTGATATATTTAAGAAAATTGTTATACAAAACGGTTTGGTCATTTCTAAACCAAAAATGAGTTTGTTCCAAACTGATGTTCGATTTCTAGGACATCATATTTGTCAAGGGAAAGTTACCCCGATTAAAAGATCAATCGACTTTGCATCAAAATTTCCTGATGTTATCACTGATAGGACTCAATTGCAAAGGTTTTTAGGGAGTTTAAATTACATATCCCCATTTTATAAAAATTGTCTCATGATTTGGCCCCTTTATACGATAGGCTGAAAAAGGCTTATAAATCACCTTGGACTGATAGTCATACAACTTTGGCAAACGAAATTAAACTTCGTGTTCAATCTTTACCATGCTTAACTCTTGCTAACCCTGCTTGGCAAAAAATTATTTAGACATATGTGTCTAATATTGATTATGGTGGGATATTGAAACAAATAAATTCCAACGACAAAAATGAATATTTAATAAGATTTCATTCTAGGAAATGGCCCAGAAAAAATATGCTACAGTGGCTCATGAAATGTTAACCATAGTTAAATGTGTGTTGAAGTTTCAGGATGATTTATATAATCAAAGGTTTTTTATAAAAACCGATGCTCAATCTACTAAATACATGTGTAAACAAAGATTTTAAACATGATGTTTCAAAATTAATATTTGCTAGGTGCCCCTTTTGATTTTGAGATTCAATATAAAAAAGGAAGTGATAACTCTCTTCTGGATTTTTTATCTTGAGAATATTTATATTCATAATGAGTTTTTATACTACTTTTATTGATTGAAAAACTTTAGTTACTATTTAAAAATATTTCCTCTTAATAAAGATTTTGCAGGATTTAATTTTATGTGAAATTATCAAAGATATTATTAGAGAAGATTTTTGTATACATGATTATGAAGAAATTGTTGATATCGATGAGGATAATTATTACAGTGACTAATATGATACATCCGAAAAATTCAAAGTGTTATGTTTGCAGCATGGTTGCTCCTTGGGTAACTTAGGGTAGAGGTAGGGTAATGATACAAGAGGAAGAGGAAGATCATCCCCAGGATCATCCTACGTATCCTTTTCTAACTCCCTAGTTATACAAATGGGAAGAAGGAGTTTGATAAACTCAAAAATCTCCCAAAGTGAGGCTTCATCTTCAGTACATCTGGAAGATATTCCAGAAGACAGCCCGTTATACACACAACTACATGCTTATTTTTCACAAAAGCAAAATGATACTTTTGCATCAATAGCCAAAGAAGACAATGACGATATCAAGTCTTATGAAAAGGTATCAAAAAAGTAAATGATATTTCTTTTAGAGAACTATGAAATTCAGAGAAAAGAAGAACCCTGGAAGATATTCCAGCGATACCTAATCAACGGTTTATATTTCCCAGGTGAATCATACAGAACTCGATCATATCACGAAACCATTCTGATAAGCACTGGTAGTGTTGAATTTCAACACTTTTCAGACTACAATACTAGCGAGAATGCTTATAACTTCTTGAAAATTATAATTCTATCGCCACCATGAAAGAAAGGCAGATCAGCCTAAACAAAATTGCTATGAGTTTCACGTACTGGGACTATATTCGGGCCTTTGATAAATCCTCTATTATATTAGCGAAAGACATAAACATACGTGGTTTATTAAAATATGTCCAAAGATATTTGCAGGACCAATTCTTAATTGGTTCTTGGTGGTCATACCACGACCTAACTATAAAAAAATTGATTAATCCCTTTCCCAAAACAAAAACGTTATATGGGCAAGAACTGCTGAATCTTATTGGAAAAAGGATCCAAGAATATGGTATTACTCCCCAAAAGGGAATCATCGTTGATAGCTCAGTCAAGCATATTGCCAGAAAAATCTTCGTTCAAGATGGAGATAAAGAAGAAATGATCAAGAACTATTTAGAGGAAGTTAAGAGGAGTCTGCTTCTTAGTATCACTCAATATGAAAAATCGGACACTTCTATGAGAGGTGAGACAAGCGATGACGCTACAGATGATATCCAAGGAGCTTAACCTGCTAAAGAAACTATGTTAGAAGATACTCTGAGAAATGCGGAAGATTTTCTCCAAAAATTGAAAGAAAAGGACAAACTGTGAGGTCATCTCTACAATAAAAGTCATCATCAATAGTAGATTCACTGTTGATCAACAGTAAATACACTATTACTTGGATCCACTTATATGGGACCCACCAATACTGTACAAAGATTCTAAATGTTTTTTTCCTTTTCTATATAAAGGTTTGTTTTTTTTAGTTAAGGCAGCATCTTAGAAACCCTTCTCTCTCTACTTTTTTCTGTCCAACTGTAAAACTCTCAAGTTGAAAAGTTTGAGTTCACTAGATACTGATCGAAAAGTTAATAAAACTTGTAAAGTTCTCTCATAGGCCTTGGAGTCTGCCATCGTTATAATGTATTATATTTTATTTTAATCTTTTAAATATTTCTCCGATATGAGCCATGACTATGTCTGGCTAAAGATTCATATCTATGTCGGATAACTAACTTCTCTTTTATATCTACGATGAAAGATATAGACTTTATCAAAATATAAATAAATTTATATATGATTTCTTGACTTGGTTCTGAGATGGTGGTACAGTAAGATTCGATACTACTTTTATTGTCTTTGTTTTTGTGACTTCGTCTAGCCAACCGTGGTTCTAAGCTCGCTAAGGAGTTGTAAAGGGCGCCTATACCCGGTTAGAACTGCTAGAGACATTGACTCAATAAAAATATGAATTAAATCTTGACAGACCCCTTGCTCCGGTAAAAGGATATTTCCTTCCATACAGTCATAAAACTATATAAAAATTTGTATATAATTCGATTCAAATATTCCTTGAATTCGGATGCTAAACTATATTGAAGATGACCGCTCGGATTACCGACAATCTTCAGAGATCCTGTTACTGGCTTTATATTATATTAAATTATATTATTATAATAATAGTAACTTTAACTCCTCACCCCCACAACCTCACTACCCTCACCCCGTACTTCACCTTAACCCCCACTTCCGCCTCACACTACACAGTAACACACACACACATCAGACGCACAAGCACAACAAAACAAAAAATATCAGCAACGAAGAAAAAACAACAACAAGACACACGCATCTAGAAAAGAAAGAGAAAAGATTTGCACACTTCAAGAAAAAAAAATCATTTATCTATATACAAACATTTTTCTTCCTTCTATACATATATTACTACATATAATCTACAAAAGATTCGTGGGTATTTTAATCGAGCTTCGGTCAAGATTTTACAGTACTTATTCGCTCTATTTAAGGTTAAACTTTATCTTATTTCTTTTAATTATTCATGGAATATGATGTACCTTTGTGATATGTTTTCTTACACTTTTGTTTTATTCATAATTTGATTAAAATGAAGAATATGTTAAGTGTTATATCTCTTTAATGAATGAAAGTAGCTTTATTTTGTGGTTATTTTTATTTATTTATTTTTATTCATTAGTTGTGATCTCTTAAAATTAACGGGTCATGACGTTGTTCTTTTCTTGATTTCTATGCTAATAATGATAAAGTAAGAATTACTGGGCTCAAAAAATTGTTGTTGTTTTATTTATCAAACAATGAATGAGATTTATTTTAACAATTCATCATTGTTTTGTTGGATTAATAAGAAATTATAATATGTGTGTGCTTAATTTTTCCATTAACTTTAAGATTAAAATAAAAATATAGTATGTGTAGGTATAATTTTAACATTAAATTTAAGAGTAAATAAAAATAAAAGAACACAACATAATCTAAAATTTTATATTGTATCCTAGAAGTTTGGATTTATTTTTGTTTTATTTGATTTTATTCATAAATAAAAAATATTTTCTTATAATATTAGATGAGTTTTAGGTAGGTTAAAAAATATTTGTTTCAATTAAGAATGTGGTTACACATCTTTTGTTGAAACAATTAAAGGAAATTCAAGGATGTGGTGGCACACCTTGGCAAAATTATTCTAATAAACTATTTTGTTTAATTAAAATCAAGATATGAGATATAGAATATTAGGTACACACTCGTGAGAGGAAATCAGTTATGCCTCGAACCTATTAAATATCAAAACCAAGAATGCAGTTATGCAGCTAGGTTGAGACCAATAAAAGCTCAACAATAAAAATTTGAGCAAAATTGTAGCATATAAAATATATCCAAAAAATAATTTAAAAGTAGGTAGAGGTCAATAAAAGCGATCATTCTAGAACCACGGAACTTTAGGGATGCCTA
Organism: Solanum verrucosum; assembly: GCF_900185275.1. NCBI lineage: Eukaryota > Viridiplantae > Streptophyta > Magnoliopsida > Solanales > Solanaceae > Solanum > Solanum verrucosum. The sequence goes on from NW_026020004.1 coordinate 221,230, forward strand.
ATACCTTCCCATCAGTCAACAAAATTCCTTACCTGAATTTCTAGTTCGCAGACCAAATAAAGAGTCATTTCCTTTTCATTAGGGATTTAAAGAAAAGGTGACTTGGAACACCATAACTCAATTCCAAGTGGTGACTTTGGAAAAAAAATCCATATTCAATACCATCACTTAAATTGGAAAAACCCTTCCGCCGTGCGTAGAAAAGAGGTGTGACAATCACAATACATTACGAAACCATCCGTACACTCCGGTAAGGTCAACACCAGAGCAGAAGTAAGTCTATCTTTCAATTCTTGAAAACTCTTCTCACAAGCTTCCGAACATACAAACTTAGCTTTCTTTTGAGTCAAGGCCGTCAAAGGAGAGGCAATGGAAGAAAAACCCTCAACAAATTTCCTATAATAACCGGCTAAACCCAAGAAGCTTCTAATGCATGTTGGTGATAAAGGTCTAGGCCAACTATTGACCGCATCCGTCTTCTTAGGATCTACCTCAAGCTTCCGACCATACAAATTCATAGTGACCATAACGGGTCCTAAAGGCCGTCTTGGGAATATAAACTCCTCTCACCCTAAAATGGTAATAACCCGAACGAAGGTCAATTTTGGAGAAATAGTTAGGCCCTTGAATTTGGTCAAACAAGTCATCAATTCTCGGAAGTGGATACTTATTCTTGATGGTCACTTTATTCAATTGACGATAATCAATGCACATTCTAAGAGACCCATCATTCTTTCTAAAAAACAACACCAGAGCACGCCATGGAGACATACTCGGTCGGATAAAACCCTTGTCTAACAAATCCTTTAGTTGCTCTTTCAACTCTTTCAACCCGGCCAGAGCCATTCTATAAGGAGGAATGAATATAGGTTGCGTATCCGATTAAAGGTCAATACCAAAATCTATTTCTCGCTCGGGAGGAATACCATGTAAATGAAAAACTTCTGGAAACTCATTCACTACCGGAACCTACTCTAGAGAAGGGGTTTCAGATTCAACATCCATAACCCTAACAAGATGGTAAATACACCCTTTGGAGATCATTTTCCTAGCTTTAAGCTAAGAAATAAATTGACCTCTAGGGATAGAATTTCCCCCCTTCCACTCTAAAATAAGCTCATTTGGAAATTGGAATTTAACAACCCGAGTCCTACAATGGATACAGGCATAACATGCATTCAACCAATGCATACCAAAAATCACATCAAAGTCTAACATGTATAACTCTACAAAATACACCAAAATAACTTTATGGGACAACTCCTATAAACTTTCCTAGCTACCACGAGTCACCAGTCAGGGTAGAGACCGAAAAAGGCTCTAACAACACTTCGGGGATTATTTCAAACTACATGGCCACAAAAGGGGTCACAAAGGACAAAGTAGCACCGGGGTCTAAAAAGGCATTTACATCAATGTAAATGACTTTTAACATAATGGTGACCACATCCGGCGAGCTCTCTTGGTGATCTCGGGATCGAAGAGCATAAAAGTTGTTTTGATTTTGGGAGTTGGAGTTTGAACCGCTTGGAGGAGTTTGCTTATATTTTCTCCTTGTAACACCCCATAGCTTGGTAGGTTAATTAGGGCTAAGTGAGAAGGCAATAAGTCAAGGGCAAGGGACAAGAGCCAATGAAAGGGGCCAAGGTTGCCCCATCTTCCCAAGGCACTGCCCATGACCACGTGAGCCTTCATGGCTCGTGGTGGCCACCACGACTCGTGGTGGTGAGAAAGTAGGTTCCTCAAGACTGCCCAACTTGACCTCCTCCACACGAGCTACTTCATGGCTCATGAAGGCCTGGTGGGCTGTGGGAGGGGTTGTGAGGTTGACTTAGATTTTTAGGGGTTAAGGGGAAGGTTGCCTAACTACTGTATCATGACCACGAGAGGAACCACGACTCGTGGAGCCTCACATGAAGGGATTTTTACTAGACTTAGAGTTAAGGGTCAACTTCAAATGATGATATCTGTTAGCTCAAAACAAATTAAGTGGGCCATTACCTATCCAATTAAAGGTCTCTGAGTCCTCTTTCCAACGCCATGGAGTTTGCCTAATTCATATCTCGAAGAAAAAAGTAATGCCCAAAATAGTGAAGTACTGTCAGGCTAAAAAAATTTCACAACCTGTTTGATGGGCCTTGCTGATGATGACAATCCATGAAGGCGACCTTTATGTCATTTCGGTAGTGTCTAGTCAGGGAACTTCTTTGGTCTTTTCCCAATTATTTTAACTCGAAGATATGTCATTTTCGCCAAGCCTAGGACACCTATATAATTCATTTTTCACCCAATTAAGTCATTTATTCTAAGACCCAAATTAAATCCCCAAAAGCTCTCATCTCAAATATTTCTCTCTCTAAAACTTGAAGAAAAAGATAGAGCTAGAAGCCTAGGCCAAGAACAAGATTCCATTATTGCAAGCTTTTTAAGGCTTTATAATCAAGGTATGATAGCTTATTCATCCATGGAGTCCCCTAAAAATCCCCAATTTGATGAAGATTTTCCCCAATTTAATTTAGAATTTCTTCAACGTTGTGGGTTATGATTAATATGGATCCAATTGAGTGGATATTGATTATGTATGATTAAATTAGTAGTAAATCATGTTTTTTGGAAGAATTTACATGTACCCATTCCTAAAGCATCTCTAGAAGGATGAAACTGAACTAAGTGGGTTTGATGCCCTGAAAGGAGAAATTGAGGAATTAAATGTAATCTTCTAGGATTGATGATATGTGTAGTAGATTGCTTAAGATTAGGGCATATAGATATGCGTTGAATGAGGTTAAGGCATACATGATGATCTATGATTAGTATTGATTGAGATTGGGGTTATATGATGAATTATGACTAGAATTGCTTAAGAGTAATGCATGTATGAGAATTATGATTAGACTTGTCTTAAGAGCTAGGCATGTAGGATGTATATGAGATGTAATGTCTTGAAAATAATGTATGAATGATGACTTATGATTATTAGGGCTTTTACAGTAAGGCTTGTAGTTATGGATGATGATTTCTAGGGCTTGAGAGTAAGGCTAATATGATGAACTATGTATGCTAAGGCTTTAAGAGTGAAGCTTGCATGATAATGGTAGACTACTAAATAGAATTGTTGTGGAAAGACTACCCACCTAATCTAGCTTATGTAGGATTGAATGTATGAAGTGATAGAATCACTTGAGTTATGATGATAGACCATGTCTAATGTTACAATTCTAGATATGATGATTAAAGGAAAGACTTGATCCTCAAGGAAGTAAAACATCAGAATTATGTATGATTGTAAGATTATGTATATGCTTTAAGAACACTTAAGAGAGTAAACTGATTGTGATTATGATCTCATTGTTGTGTTGTTGAATAGATGTCCTCATACACACTTATGCATGAATATGATATGTTGTGAACGGTTTTCTCACAATATAGTGATTCAAAGGTTGAAAGGCTTTCTCATCTATTGAATCTATATTTAGACATGGACGGTGAAAGGTTATTCTCACGCATGATCTAATGAGCTATAATATGAGTTATGTTAGATTGAGTGTCAAGATATTCTTACATAAATATGAAATCAAGTCAAAACTTAATATAAACTCAATGGTAATTATGCTTAGCATCAAGTGGATATTGATATGATATGGGAGCTCTTCCGTTAGTATAGGTTGGGTGTCTCCATGGAAGCTCCCCCGTTAGTAGAGGTGGCGTTTTCCTAGTAGTAATCTCTTGGGATGGAAGCTCTTTTGTTAGTTGAGGTCGGTTTTTCTATTAACAATCACCTTATCCCATAAGTATGTGCCCTCATAGGTCTTTAGCTAGTGGATCCACCTAAACTAAGAGTATGGTTCTACCTTAGGCAAGTAGAACAACCCATTTTTGGTGTGGGGTAGACACCAGATTCCATGTTAAGCTCACATGGTCTATTTCAGTTAAGGATAATTCCCACAACTAGAATATGAATTATGAATTATGGTTACCTAAGAAGCTTTACTTAGCATGGGTGGGATTATGGGATCTTATTCATGCATTGAACAAGTATGCTTTGAGGGTAGTTATGATATGTTCCTCTTATGTATGATGATCTATGTAATGTATATGCTTATGACTTATGCTTATGATGTATGTTTGATGGATTGTTGCTATAGTTGCCTTCTATGATATGATTGAATAAAGGTGATAGATTCCCTTGTCTATGAGAAATAAGCTAAGGATGAGATCAAAGATGGTAAGTATGTATGATGGCCTAAGGTGGTACTTAGTGTGGGTGAGGTTATGGGGTCTTTCCTATGAATTGCACAAGTATGACTTGACGCTATTTATGGAGTGTTTCTCTTATTTTATGAAGAACAAAATATTAAATAAGTTATGAATATGAAGTATCTCCTATGTTCAAGGTTCATGCTTTATGATGATTAATGCTTACACTATGTCTATGTTGGAGATTATGCTTATGATTATGTGGTTATCTCTTACGCTTATAGTCTATGATTTTAGATGATGTCTCTTATGCTTATGACTTATGTTATTATTTCTTATGATTATTGTATATGTCTTATGTTGACTAATGTCTGTTATATGCTTATGTGGATGATTTATGCTAGCCATCATATTTAGTACATTATTGTACTTACACATACTTTTGCCTACATTCTTATTAAATGTAGGGTTTGGCGATATTGAGTTTCATTCTCGTGGCTAGGTTTCTAGTAGAGTAAGGAGTTGAAGACTTGGTGAGTCCTCATAGCATCGAGGATTTTCTCACCTTTTCTTTATCTCTTTCTTTTATGTTTTAGACTAGTGTATGGGCTTCATCCCAAAGAGTTATTCAAGTTGTCTTTGATGGTTTGAGACAAAGTGTTATAGACTTCCGCTTGCTTTTATAAAATACTTCGATTCAAAGGAAAAAAGTTTTAAAATTTCTGCATCATTTCTATTTATTTTATGTTATGATATACTTAGTGGCTTATGTTAGGCCTTTCGGGGTCTAGTACTCCATGTTACATCAAGGGTGTACCCCTGGGTTGTGACAAACTTGGTAATCAGAGCACAAGGTTTAGAATGATTCTAGGATTATCTCAAAACAACATCTAGTAGAGTCTTGTTCGTAAGTGTTAAGCGCGCCACATTTATGAATATGAAGCTATTAGATGACTAGGAAATATCACTTCTTCATTCTCTTAGTCGTGCCATGTAGTCTAACTCTATAAGGTCTTTACTCTTATCCGATGGTCTTCAAGATATGACTACTCGAAGGTCTCATGCTAGAAGGAGTGACGGAGAAAATGTTGGTTGTGATGTCAATTATGGATATGTGACTAGATAGGACTTTCAATGTTAGATTTAGATGTCATCCTTATCATTTATTGGTAGTATTAGTGTTATGCTCCTATGTGATTGTGGAACCCGTATAGGCAAATTGTTAGTTTCCAAATGAGCCTATTCTAGAGTGAAAGGGTGAAAACCTATGCCATAAGTCTGGATTATGTTTTATCTTAAAGTTGACTTTCAGGGTTGCATGTACCACCTAGCTAAGTTGAGGGAGATATGTTTAGGTGTTGATCAACTTTAAAGAGTTAGTTATCTTTTAAGATTGATCTTAGGTATGGTCATTATGAGTAGGGTGTTTAGATAATACCTAGCTATGATTGGTTGGTAGACCCCACCAAAGATCATGATATGTGTTGAAATGGGTTAGAATTGTCTTAATCCAACCTTAGTAGCATTGAATGAGAGATGAGGGTAGATGTTTGGCCAGCAAAGAGGTTGCTTTAATTGTGGTGCAGAAAGTGGTCACAAAATAAAGGATTGTCCAAAGGAAAATGCTATGAGAAGAGAGGGTAAGCAACTTCCTCCTAATGGTTCTGGTATATGTTTTATTCTTTATTAGATTCCTGTATTAGTTGTCTTTTGTGACTTGATATGCTAGACTTTGATGTTGTCCTTAGTATGAATGAGATTCAATGTTGTTTAATGATATTGATGGTAGAACCCTACTTGGCCATTATGAGTTTTGGGTAGTTTGAAAGGTTTGATGAATAGGGTGTTTAATTAATGCCTAGATGTGTTGAGTGGGTAGACTCCTCTAAAAAGGGTAGAAGTGTAATTTTCTATGGTTTAGAATAACCTTGTGTGATGGATGTGAAAACTTAGTGATGACTTGCTTCGACCTTAGAATTGAAAGAAATAATTATTAGAAGAGTCTGTATAGACTTACTCCCAATGGGGAGATGATGTGCTTAGATAGCAAGGTCATTGAGTGTTCTTGGTGTATATGATATAGGTTTTCTTGGAAATTCTCACCTTGAGAGGTATAGTGAGTTTGGGAAGTTTAGTCCCGGTTTTGTAGGCTCATATGAGATCTTGAGTGGAGTTGGTAACGTTGTTTGTGAACTGGAGTTGCTTAATGAGTGGCACCGGTGTGTTCGGTTTTCCAAGTCTCTTAGATATAGAAGGGTGTTGGGGATCCGACATTCATAAATCCCTTAAGAAGAGTTGGGGAGTTAATGAGAATTCCTCTAATTTAGAAATGATGGTAGGGATCTTAGACCAGCAAGTTAAGAAATAGAAGATCAAGGAAGTTGATTCCATGAAATTATTAAGGAGTGACCTAAGTGTGGGTTTTAGGTGAGGGTGCTACTTGGGAGGTCGAGGGCCAATGATATGTCTCGATATCCTCATCCTTTTTCCTTCCATTCCTCCTTTAGCATTTTAATGATGAGTTCCTCATGGTTTGTGCTTTATGTGAAGTTATGCGTATTTTAGATATTTCCATGATTTCCTTATGTTATGCATATTCATGAAAACTTTTGTTTTGAAAGAAAATGAGGTTACATGATATATTTCCTCATGTTGTAGTGCATTGAGTATAAGTGGCCTATTTGAATTCATGAGATGAACATATGAGCATGCCTTAGTTTGCGGATGAGAGATTTCTCCTTCAATGAATGCTTTTTGAGAGTAAATTGCATATGAGCTCTATGAGAGTATGTTGAGGATGTTTTAGTTGGGAGATGATCGTTCTTCCTTGAACATGAGTAGATGTTGAATTTCATTCATGTTGGGCTGTTAGATGTAGTTCCTACTTCCTTCTGATGCATTGAATATGTTTGAGTCGGAGTTGATGTTTCCTCCTTGTTTGGTGCATTGTTATGATGTTGAATGTATAATGGGCTGCTAGTCTTGAGTCTTTACTTCCGTAAGTTGTCTAAATCCTCATTCGAGAATGAATTTCCCCAAGGGGGAGATATTGTAACACACCGTAGCTTAGTAGGTTATTTAGGGCTAAGTGAGAAGGCAACAAGAGAAGGGCAAGGTACAAGAGCAAACAGAAAGGGGACAAGGGTGCCCCATCTTCCCAAGGCACTACCCATGACCACGTGAGCCTTCACGGATTGTTGTGGCCACCACGACCCGTGGTGCCACCCGTGGTGGTGAGGCAGTAGCCTCCTCGAGACTGCCCAACTTGACCTCGTCCACACGAGCCACTTCACAGCTCGTGAAGGCCTTGACGGTCCATGAGAGGGGTCGTGAGGTTAACTTAGATTTTTAGGGGTTAAGGGGAACGTTGCCTAGCTACTGTATCATGATCACCAGAGGCACCACGGCTCGTGGAGCCTCACGTGAAAGACTTTTCATTAGATTTAGAGTTTAAGGTCAACTTCAAATGATGATATCTCTTAGCTCAAAACGAATTGGGTGGGCCATTAGCTATCCAGTGAAAGGTCTCTGAGTCCTTTCCAATGCCACCGAGTTTGCCCAATTCGCATCTCGGAGTAAAAAGTTATGCCCAAAATACTGAAGCATTGTCAGGATGAAAATTCTGCACGACCTGTTTAACGGGTCGTGGTGATGACGACGATCCATGAAGTCGTCCTTCATGAACTTCTTGGGTCTTTTACCAATTGTTTTAACTCAAAGATATGTCATTTTTACCAAGCCTAGGACCCCTATATAAGTCGTTTTAACACCAAAACTCACCAAATTAAGTCATTTATTCCAAGACCCAAATTAAATCCCCAAAAGCTCTCATCTAAAATATTTCTCTCCCTAAAACTTGAAGAAGATGCTAGAGCTTGAAGCTTAAGCTAAGAACAAGACTCCATTATTGCAAGATTTGTAAGGCTTTATAATCAAAGATATGATAGCTTATTCATACATGCATTATTCCATCCATGGTGTCCTCTAGAAATCCCCAATTTGATGAAGAACTTCCCCAATTCAATTTAGGATTTCTTCAATATTGTGGGTTATGATGAGTATGGATCCAATTGAGTGGATATTGATTGTTTATGATTGAATTAGTAGTAAATAAGGTTTTTAGGAAGAATTTACATGTACCCATTCCTAAACCATGTCTAGAAGGATGAAATTGAACTAAGTGGGTTTAATGCCATGAAAGGGGAAATTGAGGAATTAAATGTAATCTTCTAGGATTGATGATATGTGTAGTAGATTTCTTGAGATTAGGGCATATAGATATGAATTGTATGAGGTTAAGGTATACATGATGATCTATGATTAGTATTGATTGAGATTAGGGTTATATGATGAATTATGACTAGAATTACTTAAGAGTAAAGCATGTATGAGAAGTTATGATTAGACTTATCTTAAGATCTAGGCATGTACGATGTTTATGAGATGTAATGTCTTAAAAATAATGTATGAATGATGACTTATGATTATTAGGGCTTTTATAGTAACGCTTGTAGTTATGGATGATGATTTCTATGTCTTGAGAGTAAGGATATTATGATGAACTATATACACTAAGGCTTTAAAAGTGAAGCTTGCATGATAATTGCAATGCCCCAAAAACTAGTACGCTAAACTAGATAGTTCTAGAGCCCTGTGTTGGGGTTCTAGAGTTTGATATGAGGTTTAAGCTTGTAAAAATGACTTCCCGAACTTAGAATGAGGGTTTTAGGGTTAGGGTGTCAAGGTACGACTCCCCAAGGACCAACCAAGGGGTCGTTGAGGAGGACCCTAAAACAGCCCCAAAAGCTGTTAAAAAATAGCCTTCCCACGAAGTGCATCTATGGACAGTAGATGGACTCATGCCCCGTGGGAAGGGGTCGTGGGTCAAGGTCCCTAGTTCCCCTGAATGTTAAGCCCCAGTCCTCCACCTACGAGTTTATAGCACGCCTTGTAGACCCACCCATGGTCCGTGGGTTGGGGTCTCGTGAGTTGGGAAATTTTGTTAATTAGTTGTCTTAAGTTGTGGACTCAGAGAATATTCTAAAATTAGTTAGTTATTAAGTAGGGTTGGTTTATTAGTAATTAGACCCCCTATATATACCTAATAGACTCTTAATTAGATGATTTCCACATCATTATTTAGATTTACAAAAGAGACCCAATTCCCTCAAGAAATTCTCTTTGTAGAAGTGAAGAAGAAGAAGAGAAGAGAGCTAGGTCAAATTCTTCCATTGTTGCTAGATTTTGTGAGGGATTTGAATCAAGCTATGTTATATTATTCATATATGGATTCTTCCATCCATAGTGCCCCCTATATTTCCCCCAAATTGTGAAGATAAACGCCAATCTAAGCTAGGGGTTTTTCCTATGTTGTGGGTAGAGTTGATGAGTATAAATCCAATTGACTGGATAGTACTTGTTTATGACTGTTTTAGTATTGATTCATGATACTATAATGATATTACATGTTTTCCATGGATAACCCTCGTCTAATTGTTGAAATTGAATTATGTAGGTTTATGCCATGGAAGGTAAAGTTGAGGATTCATAGGTGATCTTCTAGAATTGATGTTATGAGTAGTAATTGTTCAAGATTAGGAACATGTAGATACAAATTGAATTAGATTGTAGTAAATAGGATGGATCTTGACTAGTAAGGTTGAAGTTGAACCTTTATGATGAATTATGACTAGAATCACCTACTAATGAAGAATCTGATTAGAGTACCTTGAAATCTAGGTGTGAATGATGATTTTAAGAAGTAAAGCTTTGAGAGTAAGGATTGTAGCCATGAATGTTAGGGCTTTGAGAGTAGAGCTAATATGATGTGATCTTGTTGTGTATTGTTGAAAGCATATTCTCACTTACATAAGCATAAATATGCTATGAGATGCAATGTTCTCTCACATATAATGATTTTAGGTTGAAAGACTTAGTAACCTAAAATGAATCAAAGCATGTTAGACTAGAATAGCTCGAAGTTGTGACATATTATCCCTTCATGTATAGCTTGGCTTGGTAGGACAAGACAAAATTTGGTATCCTAGGATGGAGGAACCATACTCTCCTAAGGGTAGCTTGAGTTAGCTTTGTAGGATGCTCTCATGGAAGGTTGAATTAGTGGTAGTTCTGGTACCCTAGGATTGAGGACACATACTCTCTTAAGGGTAGCTTGAACTAGCATTTGTAGGATGCCTTTATGATAGCACGTCTTGGTTAGGCCAAGACCATTTCATGGCAGCTTAGGATTGAGGACATATAATCTCCTAAGGGTAGCTTCGGATTGAGAAATCATACTCTACTAACGGTATCTTGCGTTAGCATCATACTGTGCTTGTAAGGGTAGCATGACTTAGTTGGTCTAAGACTATTTCATGGTATCTAGAATGGAACACTTGTACTCTTCCTAGAATAGCTTGGACTTGCATAACTAATATGTCTTCTATGGTTGCTAGGTCTAGCCTAATAGGGTGCTATTCCTTGGTAGTCTAGAATGATAAATAGTAATCATTGAGTATGATAGCCTAAAATAGTACTTGGTATGAATGGTATTATGGGATACCATTCATGCATTGCACACGTATGACTTGAAGTTACTGATGAAGTTATATTTTATATGATGTATGTTTAGCTTGGGTTGTTACTATAGTTGCCTTCCATGATATAATTGACTAAAGGTAATAGTTTCCTTGTTTATATGAAGTAAGCTAAGAATGAGACCAAATGAATGGTAAGTTTGAATAAGGTGACTTCAAGGTCATGCTTAGTGTGAATGGTATTATGGGATGTCATTCATGCATTGCCCAAGTGTGCTTTGAGATTACTTAGGAGTATAGTGCTCGTATGATATGAAAGCCTAAGACTTGACTATGTATATAGACTATGTTTAAGATGACCAAAAAGGGATATTGGTTGGGATTATGGGGTCTTATTCATGCATTGTACGTGTATGCTTTGATGTTACTTCAGAAGTAGTTAACTTATGATATGAAAGACTAAGGGTTGAATAATGCTTATATGACGCTTATGTTGGAGACTTTGCTTATGATTATGATATTCTCTCTTATGCTTATAGTTGATGTTTTATAAAGTATTTTTATTATGTCTTATGTTGACTAACCCTTATGTTATGCTTTTATGATGTTATGCTAGCTAACATATTTAGTACTTTTGTACTAGCACATAACTTGCTACATTCTCATCAAGTGTAGGGTTCGGCGATGTTGAGTTCCATTCTTGTGGATAGGTTTCTAAGGAGCAAGGATTTAAAGATTTGGTGAGTCCTCATAGCTTCGAAGACAAAGCTACTATTTCCTTTATGTCTTTTATTTTCATGTTTTGAGACTATAGGATGGGCAGTGACCCAAGAGTTTATTCAAATATGTATTAGATTGTTTGAGACAAAGTGTAGTAAAGACTTTCGCTTGCTTTTATAAAAGATTTTGATTGTATGGCTAATGTTTTAAAAATTTCCATACTTTTCTATTATCTTATGTTATGATAAGCTAAGGGCTCTTATGAGACCCCTTCGGGGTCAAGTACGCCATGATACTTCTGGGATGTACTACTGGGTCGTGACAAACTTGGTAATCAGAGCACAAGGTTTAGAATGGTTCTAGGATTGTCCCAAACCACATCTACTAGATTCTTGTTCATAAATGTGAAGCGCGCCACATTTATGAATCGGAGGCTAGTGGATGTTTAGGAAACTTCACTTCTTCATTCTCTAAGTCATGCCATAGAGTTTAACTGTATAAGGTCTCTCTCCTACTCCTTATTCGATGGTCTATAGGATATGACTACTCGAAGGGCTCATGCTACAAGGAGTGAGAGAGAAAAGTTGGTTGTGATGCCAATTATGGCTATGTGACTAGACAGACTTTGATGTTGTCTTTAGTATGAATGGATGTCATGATGAGTTTTGAGGTATGTTGATAGATTTGATGAATAGGGTGGTTAAGTAATGCCTACATGGGTTGAGGGAATAGACTCCTCTAAGAAAGGTAGAAATGTAATTCAACTTGGGTTAGACTCATCTTGTGTGATGGATGTGAAAGTTTAGTGTTAACTTGCTTCGACCTTTGAATTAAAAGAAAAGAGGCTTAAAAGAGGTTGTATAGGCTTACTCCCAATGGGGAGATGATATTAGATAGCAAGGTCGTCGAGTGTTCTTGATGTTCATGATAAGGGTTGGCTTAAAATTCTCACCTTGATAGGTGTAGTAACTTTTGGGGATTTTTGTCCCTGTTTTGTAGGTTCATATGAGATCTAGAGTAATATTAGTGAGGTTGCTTGTGAGCTAGAGTTACTTAATGAGAACCTCTCTAATTTAGAAGTACCGGTTGGGATCTTAGACCGACAAGTTGAGAAATAGAAGAACGAGGAAGTTACTTCCATAAAAATGTTGAGGAGTGATCTTTTAGTAAGGGTTTTAGTTGAGGATCCTACTTGGAAGGCCTAGGGGCAACGAGAAGTCCCGATATCCTCTTCCTTTTTCCTTGTATTCCTCGTTTAGCATTAAGATCTTGAGATGATGAGTCCCTCATAAATTGCTTTTATGTGAAGTCATGTGTGATTTGTATGTTTCCATGATTTCCCTATGTAGTGCATGTTCTTGAAAGCTTGTGATTTAAAAGAAAATGAGTTTGCATTATATTTTCTCATGTTGCAGTGCATTGAGTATAAGTTGCCTATAGACTTCATGAGAATAATTAATGAGCATGCGTTAGTTTTTAGTTGAAAGATTCCTCCTTGACTGAAATGCTTTTTGAGAGTAAATTGCATTTAGTCTCCATGAGTGTATGATTAAGAATGTTTTAGTTAGGAGAAGTTAGTTCCTCCTATAGTATGAGAATTGATGAATTTCATGCATCTTGGGTTGCTAGATGTAGTTCCTACTCCCTTGTGTTGCATTGAGAATGTTTAGTTTGGAATTGAAGTTTTCCTATTTTGTTCATGTGCATTTAGAAGAATTGGATGCATGATGGGCTGCTAGTCTAGGGTCATTTCCTTTAAGAAGTGTTTAGAAATGTCATTCGAGGACGAATATTCCCAAGGGGGAGATATTGTAATTCCCCGAAAACTAGTAAGCTAAACTAGGGACTTCTAGAGCCTTGTGTTAAGGTTCTAGAGTTTGATATGAGAGTTAAGCATGTTGAAATGACTTCTTTAACTTAGAATGAGGGTTTTAGGGTTAGGGCGTCAAGGTACGAATCACCAAGGACCAACCAAGGGTCCTTGAGGAGGACCCCAAAATAGCCCCAAAAGCGGTCAAAAAATAGCCTTCCCACGAAGTGCATATACGGATAGTAGATGGACCCACGCCCCGTGGGAAGGGGTCGTGGGCCAAAGTCCCTAGCTCCCCTGCATGTTAATCCCCAGTCCTTCACCTACGAGTGTGCAACACGCCCCGTAGACCCATCCACGGTCCGTGGGTCAGGGTCTCGTGGTGGGGCAATTTTAATAATTTGTTCTCAAAAGTTGGGGACTTAGGGAATATGCTATAATTAGTTAGTTATTAAGTAGGGTCAGTTTATTAGTAATTAGACCCCCTATATATACCTAATAGACATTTAATTAGATGAATTTCAAATCATTATTTTACATTCACAAAAGAGACTCAATTCCCTAAAGGAATTCTCTCTCTAGACGAGACGAAGAAGAAGAAGAATTAAGGTGTCACACCCCGAGCCTACACCCTGAACGTGGCTGGCACTCGAAGACCATTGCAGGCCTCAAGCGAACCCTTGGCCTGGCTTACTGACTCAGTGGAAGACTCAAAACATTAATAAAATGATCAAATGAACTTACTCAAATAACTTAGTCAAATAGCTTAGAATGTTTAAAAGTCAACATTCAACTTCGCCAAAATGGAAACTCAAGTCTTAACATATAAAATGACAATATAAAGACATTTGACTACTAACATTCTATGAAGCCTATAAAACAAAAACGGATGTCGGGACATGATCCCTGATCATCCTAACATTTGAAAGACTAGAAAGCAAATAAATGAGTCTTCCGAAATGCAAAAAGGCTCACCAACAGACTCTGAATGCTCAAACTGGATCAACGAAGCGCTGTATGCTGATCCTGGTTACCCGTGTCTTCATCATAATAAGATGCAGGACAACTGGCATCAGTACATTGAATGTACGAGTATGTGAGTTTGAATGCTAAACAATACATAGCCTTAAAAAGTTTCTGAAAGAAACACTTACCTTGGCTCTTCTCAACTTCTGAATAACTTAACTCAAAATAAAGCAATGAACACATGCAATATATGTAAAGCTTTATAAAACAGTAAAAACAACTTAGTTTGTTAAAGGAAATGCAGTAACAAACTCAACTTTGCTCATATAATAAAATAAGATAGTTTATGTGGGAGATTCTCTAACTGACAGCCACCACTATGAGCCTAAGTTGTGATACATCGTCTTGCCCACACTGGCAGGACTGTCCTATACTTTGTCGTCATATAGAACGCTTAACTTAGTGGATCCACTAGCTTAACTTATGTGATCATCTAAAAAGTATGACCTACTAATACGCATGATGGCTACATGGTTTATGGATACTTGAATTAATATGAACTCGCATCCCCCTATCGGTACTGAATACTACTCCCAAAAATATACTTAGCTCATATGTTTTGAAAACAACTTCATTCTTTGGTTTGAGGTAATTACTCAAAACTTAGGTTAAAAGGTCTGTTGGAATCGATGTTCCCTTTTCTTGCTCAAATGTGAAAACATTTATAAACTACTTGGGAATACTTAGTTCCCTTATATCTTTTTGATAAATGAACTCAACTCTTTACTCTTTGCTTAAATTGAAACTTTAGTCTTAAAACAAAGTTAAAACGTTTGTTAAAGACTTTTGTAAGTTTAAAAAAAACTTTCCTTTGCCTTGCTTCTTAACTTCTAGACTTGACTCTTAACTTCTCTTGACTTTGATCCTAACTTTCCTTGAATTGGATTATGGATTTAAGGTTCATCATCTCAGTTTATGGATGATTTCATGATGTTTAGTTGTACCTTAGAGTGTTGGAATCGACTAGAAAGCATAGGTACATTGCTAAGGAACAAGTACAAAAAGGTGGGGAACGAATGGGGAGAACAGACGTCCCTGGCGCTCTGAGAGGCGTGGGGTGCTAGCCCTCAAAGTTCAGAGATCTTTTTGTGGCGCTCTGGCTGGTGCGACGCGCCAGAGGCCAAAGTTCAGAGGAACTTTTTTGGCGCTCTGGCAGGCGTGGCGCCCCAATCCTTTGCCCAGAAAATCTCCAATTTTTCTCCTTCATTTTTCATCTCCAAACCCTCTAAACTTGAATTGTTGTTTCCCCAAACACTTAGAGTCATTATTACCCTCAATATACAATAGATTCAACTCAAAATTTCACTCGGAAACATGAATCAAATCGTCAAGAAAAATCAACAACACAACCCTCAAGAATTCAACGAATCTTTCAACAATGCATCAAGAACTCAAAGGATTTACTATCAAATCAAACATATTTTGCCGAATCGAATCATGTTTGGGCCCGTGGGTGAACTAACCCAATGTTATGTGATCTCACATACCTGGTAGGAATAAATCCTTGGCGAAAACCACAACTAAATGGATCGACCTTGATGAATCTTTCCCTTTCTTCTTCTTCTCCTCTTTTCGCCTTTCTCCAAGCCATAGCGTAAATTTCCAATTTCTAAAACTGACTAACATCTGATTTGACCCATATTAAACTCCTAAAAACGGATTAAAATAATAGGGCAAGGAAAAGACTAAAATACCCCTTAAAAATCCGGATTGAGCATTTCCTTATTCCAACAGCCCAACTTCCAAAGGGCATAGCTTACTCATACGAACTCGGAATTGCGCAAACTTGGTGGAGTTGGAAAGATAGTTCCAAGAGATTTCCAAAAATATCTAGAAGTAGACCTAAATCATCTTGATCTAGGAGTTATGACTGTTTTAGGTTGACCAAAACCTCACTTTTCCTAACTCAAACAAATATCCAGTTTTGCCACTATTTCCAAAAACAATTATTTCAAGTTCTTAGATTCTTCCTAGCTATTTAAAATTGCAAGATGTTACAATATATCCCCCTTGGGAACATTCTTCCTCGAATGAGATTACTCATACTGGGTTAAGGGTGATAACATCAAGTTCAAACACCCAACAAGCAAATGCAAACAAACAACATGCTCACTCATAATTTAAAGAGTACTAAGAAGAGAATCAGTATCTTCTTATGCATTTTTTTCGATCTTAAAGAGATGGGGATATCTTTTGTTAATATCCTCATCAGCTTCCCAAGTAGCTTCCTGAACAAATTGGTTCCTCCAAAGGACTTTGACTGATGCAACTTCCTTAGTCCTCAACTGGCAAACTTGGCGATCTAGAATATGAACTGGAATTTCCTCATACGATAAGCTGTCCTTGATCTCAATATTTTCAATTGGTATGATCAATGAAGGATTGCCCATGCACTTCCTCAACATAGAGATGTGAAACACCGGATGAACCGCTACTAGCTCTTGTGGTAGCTCCAACTCATAAGCTACATTGTCGATCCTTTTGGATATTCGGTAAGGCCCAATATATCAGGGACTAAGTTTCCCCTTCTTCCCAAACCTCATAACACCCTTCATGGGTGAAACCTTTAGATATACCCAATCATATACTTCAAACTCTAATGCCCTTCTCCTAGCATCAGTGTAGGATTTCTGACCACTCTATGCCATTTTCAACCTCTCTTGAATCACTTTAACCTTCTTCATAGCTTGATGAACTAAATCTAGTCCTATCAACCCTGCTTCACCAACTTCAAACCATCCAATATGAGATCTACATCTTCTTCCATAAAGAGCTTCATATGGAGCCATTTGAATGCTAGAGTGGTAACTTTTATTGTAAGTGAATTCAAGAAGGGGTAGGAGATCAGACCAATTACCTTTGAAGTCGATCACACAGGCCCTCAACATATCTTCTAATGTCTGAATAGTGCGATCTTCTTGCCGATCTGTCTGAGGATGAAAGGCAGTACTTAAGTTCACCTTCGAACCAAAACCTTTCTAGAAACATTTCCAGAACTGTGCAGTAAATTGTGCACCTCTATCTGAAATAATGGAGAATGGGACTCCATGAAGTCTTACCACCTCTTGAATATATAACATGTCATAATGTTCTGCTGAATGGGTAGTCTTTACCGGTAGAAAATGGGCTGATTTTGTCATTCTGTCGATGATCACCCAAATAGAATCGTGTTGTCTGCGAGACCTTGGCAAGACTATGATGAAATCCATATTAATCATCT
Organism: Solanum verrucosum; assembly: GCF_900185275.1. Lineage (NCBI taxonomy): Eukaryota > Viridiplantae > Streptophyta > Magnoliopsida > Solanales > Solanaceae > Solanum > Solanum verrucosum. Next base: position 238,739 of record NW_026020004.1, read on the forward strand.
CCCACTTCCATTCCGAAAGTTTTATATCTGCGCCAAACTACCGGGCCTTTGATGTTCTACTTTAACTTGTTGGTTGTTTGGACACTTAGCAACAAATTTTGCATTGCCCTTCTTCATACTATTCCACCAATACACTTCTTTCAAATCATGATACATCTTGGTGGAACCCGGATGAATGGAATATCTGGAGCTATGAGCTTCCTCCATGATCCATCTTGGTGAACCCGGATGAATGGAATATCTGGAGCTATGAGCTTCCTCCATGATCCATCTTGGTGGAACCCGGATGAATGGAATATCTGGAGCTATGAGCCTTGTCCATGATCCTTTCTTGGAGTCCATCCACCATTGGTACACATAACCTACCTTGATATCTCAATAAACCATCTCCCCCTTGTTCAAAAGCTAATAGTCTTTGCTCACGAACATTTGCCTTCAATTCAAGCAAAGTAGGGTCTTGCTCTTGCTTTCGTTTTACTTCTGACACTAATGATACCTCGACCCCATTCGTCACCGTTATTCCTCCTTCTGTGGAATCCATAAGTCTAACTCCCAGGCGTGCTAAACTGTGCACATCTTTTGCTTATTATCACTTTCCTTCTTCAACATGGGTGGTGCTACCCATAAACAACCAGCTAAAGGAATCAGCAACAACATTAGCCTTACTTGGGTCGTAAAGAATACTCATGTCATAGTCCTTGGGTAACTCTAACCACCTTCTCTGTCAAAGATTAAGCTCTTTTTGGGTGAACACATATTGAAGGCTTTTGTGATCGGTGAATACATCTACATGAACACCATACAAATAGTAGCACCATATCTTCATAGCGAAAACTACAGCAGCAAACTCTAGATCATGGGTTTGCTAATTCTTCTCATGAACTTTGAACTGTCTAGAGGCATAATCTATAACTTTGCCATTCTGCATTAAGACACAACCCAAACCAATTCTAGATGCATCACAATACAACACAAAACCTTGAGTACCTTCTGGTAAAGTCAAAACTGGGGCAGTGGTCAACCTCTTTTTCAATTCCTAAAAGCTATTCTCACAAGCTTTAGACCTTTGAAATTTCACTGTCTTCTGAGTCATTTGTTCAAAAGAGATGAAATAGATGAGAAACCCTCTACGAACCTTCTATAATAGCCAGTTGAACCCAAGAAACTCCTAATATCAATTGGAGATGTGGGTCTAGGCCAATTCTGCACTGCCTCAATTTTCTGAGTATCAACTTTAATTCCCTCTCGAAGCATAATATGGCCTAAGAATGCCACAGACTAAACCCAAAACTCACACTTAGAGAACTTGGCATACAACTCCTTATCTTTCAAAGTCTGAAGAACTATTCTGAGATGGCTAGCATGATCTTCTTCATTCCTTGAATAAATTAGTATGTCATCAATGAAGACGATAACAAACATATCTAGATAAGGTTTGAAGACTCTATTCATAAGGTCTATGAATGCTGCTGGTGCATTAGTTAAACTGAACGACATGACCTGAAACTCATAATGACCATAACGGGTCCTGAATACTGTCTTTGGAATGTCACATTGCCTTACTTTCAACTGATGGTAACCTGATCTGAGGTCAATTTTTGAGAAACATGAAGCACCCTGAAGCTGATCGAAAAGATCATCAATTCTCGGAAGTGGATACTTATTCGTGATGGTAAAATTGTTCAACTGACGGTAATCTATACACATCCTAAGGGACCCATCTTTATTTCTCAAAAATAAAATTGGAGCGCCCAAAGGTGAGACACTTGGTGGAATGAAGCCCTTATCTAAGAGATCTTTCAACTGCTCTTTTAACTTTTTCAATCTACTGGTGCCATTCTATAGGGCAGAATAAAGATAAGACGAGTATCTGGAATGATGTCTATGCCGAAGTCTATTTCTCTCTCAGGACGTACTCCGGGTAGATCATTAGGAAAAACTTCTGGAAACTCTCACTATAAGAACTAACTGGATGGGATGTACCTCAACACTTGAGTCATTAACTCGCACTAAGTGATAGATACAACCCTTCGAAACTAACTTTCTCGCCTTAAGGTTTGAAATAAAATGACCCTTATGCATTGTTGAACTACTACTCAACTCTATGACTGGCTCATTAGGAATCTGAAACTTGACAGCTCGAGTTCTACAATCTATTGATGTATAATAGGCATGAAGCCAATCCATACCTAGAATAACATCAAAATCTACCATGTCTAATTCAACTAAATCAGCCATGTTGTCTTTGTGATTGATGGAAATGACACAATCACGATAAACTCGCTCAACTAGAATAGACTCCCCAATTGGTGTAGAAACACAGAAGGGTTCACAAAGATTCTTAGGAATAACTTCAAACCTATTTGCAACATAACAGATTACAAAAGATAAACTTTCTCCCGGGTCTAGCGAAGTATAAGCATCCAAAGTAAAGACTTTGATCATACCAGTGACAACATCTAGAGAGTTCTCTTTCTCTTGGCGACTAGAGATTGCATAGAGGCGGTTTGCTCCTCCGCCAGAGCCGGAAGTAGCTCCTCTAGGTGCAGCCCTATCTGGTGGACCAACTGATGAAGATTGGGCTCTATTGCCCTGATTTCTACTACCCTGCCCGTTCTTAGGGTACTCTTTCAGGAAGTGACCCTCTTTTCCACACTTGAAACAACCTGTCTAGCCATCAGGACACTTACCTGGGTGGATCCTACCACACTTAGCACATGAAGGAGCTCAGTCACCTCTTTGTGCCACACTACCTTGAGACTGCGTATGTCTAGCTCTAAAGTTCTGACCATTATACTCACCTTTGTTTCGGGGTGCAGGTGCACTAGCAGATGATGGAGCAGGTCCCTATTGCTTTTGCTAAAAGGATAAACGGTTCACATTACCTTTCTGCTGCCCATACTCATTCCATGTCTTCGCTTTCTTACTTATGATCTCTTCCCTGTCCCTCAGCTTCTCTTCCTTAACCTGCTGCACATAAACCATCAACCTTGAAATGTCCATATCCCCAATAGGCATTGCTGCCCAGCCCTCTTTGCTTGATAGACGACCCAACCCAGCAACGAACAAATTCATTCTACTTTTCATGTCCTTAACCATCTCCGGAGCATAACGGGATAGTTGGGTGAACTTCAACCAATATTCATAAACACTCAAAGAATCCTATTTAAGTGTAAGGAAATCACGTACCTTGGCCTCTTTCAGTTCCTGGGGAAAGAATCACCCCTAGAAAGCTTCTTCAAAATAGGCCCAACTCGCAGGTGGTGCATGCTCAGCTTAACCCCTCTTTCCACTGATCAAACCAGGTCGTAGAAACATTCTTCAGTTGATATGCAGCTAGCTGAACTCTCCCAGTATCACCAACATGCATCACATCGAATACCTTTTTCAGTTCCTCAATGAAGTTCTCTAGATCCTCAGTAGTGCTTGAACCAGTGAAACTTGGAGGATTCATCCTCAAGAACTCACAAATCCTTCAATTGTCAGCATCTTCTTGTCGAGCCCCTCTTTGATGCCCAACCTGGTTAGTCACAACTTGGCTCAAAATTCGGAGAGCCTCACGGAACTCAGCATTATTGAGTTCACATTGGGTAACTCTTGTTCCTCAATATTGCATCTCGCAGGACGACCTCTGACAGCTCTTCATGGAGGCATGATTATCTGAAAACACGCGCAAGCACGAATTAGAAGAAAATTTTTAGAGATCAAACTCTATTGCACGAAAAGAGTATGAAAGAAGTGGGATAATTTCCTAAATGTTGCAGCCACGTAATTATAGAAGTGGCACGCTTCACACCAATAACTAGGACTCTACAGACTCAGCTTCATAAACTCCCTAGGACTCTTGAACTCTGAGCTCTTATACCAAGTTTGTCACCCACCGAGCCTACACCTTGGATGTGGCTGGCACTCGAAGACCATTGCTGGCCTCAAGCGAACCCTTGACCTGACTTACTGACTCAGCGAAAGACTCAAAACATTAATACAATGATCAAATGAACTTAATCAAATAACTTAGTCAAATAGCGTAGAATGTTTAAAGGTCAACATTCAACTTGGCCAAAATGGCAATTCAAGTCTTAACATATGAAATGACAATGTAAAGACATCTGAATACTAACTGTCTATGAAGCCTCTAAAATAAAGAGGGATGTCGAGACAGGACCCCTGATCATCCTAACATCTAAAAGATAAGAAAGCAAATAAGTTAGTACTCTAGAATGCAATGAGGCTCACCAAAGAACTCTGAATGCTCAAGCTGGATCAACGAGGCAGTAGATGTTGATCCTGGTTACCTGCGCCTGCATCATATTAATATGCAGGCCAACTGGAATAAGTACATTAAATGTACGAGTATGCGAGTTGTAATGCTAAACAATACATAGGCTTGAAAAGATTTTGAAAGAAGCACTTACCTTGGCTCTTCTCAACTTCTAAATAACTTAACTAAAAATAAAGCAATGAACACATGAAATATATGAAAATCTTTATAAAAAAGTAAAATCAACTTCGTTCATTAAAGAAAATGCAATAACAAACTCCACTTTACTCATATAATAAAATAAGATAGTTTTTGTGGGAGATTCTCTAACCGACAACCACCACTATGAACCTAAGTGGTGATACAACGTCTTTCCCATGCTGCCAGGACTGTCCAATACTTTGTCGTCATAAGGAACTCTTAACTTAGTTGATCTACTAGCTTAACTTATGTGATCATCTAAAAGGTATGACCCATTAATACCTATGATAGCTACATGGTTTATGGAGACTTAAGTTAATATCAACTCGCATCCGTATATCGGTGCTCAATACTACTCCTAAAAATATACTTAGTTCATATGTTTTTAAAACAACCTCTTTCTTTGGTTTGAGGTAATTACTCAAAACATACCTTAAAAGCTCTCTTGGAATCGATGTTTCCTTTTCTTGCTCAAATGTGAAAACATTTATAAACTCTTTGGGAATACTTAGTTCCCTTATAGCTTTTTGAGAAATGAACTCAACTCTTTTCCCTTTTCTTAACTTGAAACGTTAGTCTTAAAACAAAGTTAAAACGTTTGTTAAAGACTTTTGTAAACTTAAAAAAAAACTTTGCTTTCACTTGCTTCTTAACTTCTAGACTCGACTCTTAACTTTTCTTGAATTTGATCCTAAATTTCCTTGAATTGGATTATGTATTCGAGGTTCATGATCTCATGTTTATGGATTATTTCATGATGTTTAGCTATACCTTAGAATGTTGGAATCGACTAGAAAGCATAAGTACATTGCTAAGGAACAAGTACGAAAAGGTGGGGAACGAATAGGGAGAACTGGCATCCCTGGCGCTCTGAGAGGCGTGGGCCACCAGCACTCAAAGTTCAAAGAAATTTTTGTGGTGCTCTAGCTGGTACGATGCGCTAGAGGCCAAAGTTCAGAGGAACTTTTGTGGCACTCTAGCAGGCGCGGCTCCCCAAGCCCTTGCCTAGAAAATCTCCTATTTTTGTCCTTCGTTTTTCATCTCCCAACCGTTTAAACTTCAATGGTTCTTTCCCCAAACACTTAGAGTCATTAGTACCCTCAATATACAATAGATTTAACTTGAAATTTCACCCGAAAACATGAACTAAATCATCAATAAAACCCAACAACACAACCTTCAAGAATTCAACGAAACTTTCAACAATGCATCAAGAACTCAAAGAATTTACTTTCAAATCAAACATATTTTGCTGAATTGAATCATGTTTGGCGCATGGGTTAACTAACCCAACGGTATGTGATCTCACATACCTGCTAGGAATAAATCCTTGGCGAAAACCACAACTAAATGGATCGACCTTGATGAATCTTGCTCTTTCATCTTCTTTTTCCAAGTCCTAGTGTAAATTTCTAGTTTCTAAAACTGACTAAAATCTGATTTGACCCATATTAAATTCCTTAAAATGATTTAAAATAGGGAAAATTGTATATAATAGCAAATAATTAATTCAAATTAAATCCTATAAATATAGTTTGATTTAATTGTACCGCATAGCAAACTGTTGTTATTTCGCCTCTCTCCTAGTGAATCTCGCTTGCCACTCTCGTTCTCTCCCTCACCTCTCTAGCTTTTTATACAAACGCAAATGTATAAAATGAATTTGTGTTTGTATAAAGTGAGAGAAAATAGTATATATATACATATATTTTCGTTCCCCTCTCTCCCCTCTCCCAGATTTCACTCGCCACTCTCCCAGATCTCGCTCGCTCACTCGCCTCTCTCTCTTTATACAAAAACGCAAATGTAGAAAATATGTTTGTGTTTGTATAAACTGAGAGAAAGTTGTATATGTACATATATTTTCGTTCCCCTCTCCCAAATTTCGCTCGCCACTCTCCCAGATCTCGCTCGCTCACTCGCCTCTCTCACTTTATACAAACAAAAATGTATACATTGTGTTAGTGTTTGTATAAAGCGAGAGAAAATTGTATATACAAATACAAATGCATATATTTTCGTCCTATACACTTATAATTATACAAATACGATCTTCCCCTGCCCAATTTTCTTTGGTCTTTCTCTCTTTCTCGCTTTATACAAACAAAGATTATACAATTTATCTTTTGTCTATGTATACCAAAGAAGATTATACAACTGCTTTCTTTTGTATATGTGTAGCGAAATATAAAAATCTATGGTTGCTATGGAGCGCAATTATGCAAACTACATAAATAGCATACAAATATGATTTTTCTGTTTGCTATATGTAAAAGTTGCTCATTAAAATAATAGGACAAGGAAAGGACTAAAATACCCCATAAAATTCCGGATTGGACATTTTCTTATTCCAACAACCCAACTTCCAAAGGAGATAACTTACTCATACGAACTCGAAATCGTGCAAACATGGTGGCGTTGGAAAGATCATTCCAACCACAATTGGAAGTAGACCTAACTCATCCTGAGCCAGGACTTATGGCCATTTGAAGTTCACCAAAAACTCACTTTTCCTAACTTAAACAAATTTCCAGATTTGTCACTATTTCCAAAAATGATTATTTCAAGTTCTTAGCTTCTTCCTAGCTATTTCAAATTCCGAGATGTTACACAAGGTATGTTATCTTATTCATCTATGGATTCTTTCATCCATAGAGCCCCCTAGATTTCCCCCAAATTGTGAAGATAAACCCCAATCTAAGCTAGGGTTTCTTCCTATGTTGTGGATTGAGTTAAGTATGATTCCAATTGAGTTGATAGTACTTGTTTATGATTGTTTTAGTATTGATTCATTATATTATGATGATATTACATTTTGTTCTATGGTTAACCCTAGTCTAATTGATGAAATTGAATTATGTGGTTTTATGCCATGAATGGTGAGATTGAGGATTCATAGGTGATCTTCTAGAATTGATGGTATGAGTAGTAATTGTTGAAGATTAGGAACATGTGGGCATAAATCGAATTAGATTGTACTATATATGCGTTATCATGACTAGTAAGGTTTAAGTTGAACCTTTATTACGAGTTATGACTAGAATATCCTAATAATGAAGAATGTGAATAGAATGCCTTGAAATCTAGTATGAATGATGATGGTAAGAAGTAAAGCTTTGAGAGTAAGGCTTGTAACAATGAATGTTAGGGCTTTGAGAGTAAATCTAATATGATGAGATCTTGTTGTGTATTGTTGAAAGTATATTCTCACTTACACACTTAGGCATAAATATGCTAGGACATGCAAGGTTCTCTCACATAGAATTATTCTAGGTTGAAAGACTTAGTAACCTAAAATGAATCAAAGAATGTTAGACTAGAATAGCTTGAAGTTGTGACATATGATCCCTTCATGTATAGCATGACTTGGTAGGAGAAGACCAAGATTGGTAGCTTAGAATGGAGGAACCATAATCTCCTAAGGGTAGCTTGAGTTAGCTTTGTAGGATGCTCTCATGGAAGCTTGAATTAGTGGTAGTCATGGTACCCTATGATTGAGGAAACATACTCTCCTAAGGGTAGCATGAACTAGCATTTGTAGGATGCTTTCATGATAGCACGTCTTGGTTAGGACAAGACCATTTCATGGCAGCTTAGGATTGAGGACATATACTCTCCTAAGGGTAGCTTAGGACTGAGAAATCATACTCTCCTAAGGGAAGTTTGCATTATCATCATAGTGTGCTTGTAAGGGCATCAGGACTTAGTTGGTCTAAGACTATTTCATGGTGGCTAGGATGGAACACTTGTACCCTTCGTAAAATAGCTTAGACTTGCATGACTAATATGTCTTCTATTGTTGCTAGGTCTAGCCTAATATGGTGCTATTCCTTGGTAGTCTAGAATAATAAATAGTAATCATTGAGTATGATAGCCTAAAGTAGTACTTGGTGTGAATGGTATTATGAGTTGCCATTCTTGCATTGCACAAGTCTGACTTGAAGCTACTTATGAAGTGTTCTCTTATATGATGTATGTTTAGCTTCGGTTGTTGTTTTAGTTGCCTTCCATGATTTGATTGACTAAAGTTAATAGTTTCCTTGTCTATATGAAGTAAGCTAAGAATGAGACCAAATGAAGGGTAAGTTTGAATAAGGTGACTTCAAGGTCATTCTTAGTGTGAATGGTATTATGAGATGTCATTCATACATTGCCCAAGTGTTCTTTGAGGTTACTTAGGATTATAGTGCTCTTTTGATATGAAAGCCTAAGACTTGACTATGTATATAGACTATGTTTAAGATGACCGAAAATGGATACTTAGATTAGATAGGATTATGGGGTCTTATTCATGCATTGCACAAGTATGCTTTGAGGTTACTTGAGAAGTAGTTCACTTATGATATGAAAGACTAAGGGTTGAATCGTGCTTATATGATGCTTATGTTGGTGACTTTGCTTATAATTATGATATTGTCTCGTATTCTCATAATTGATGTTTCATAAAGTATTTGATTATGTCTTATGTTGACTAACCCTTATGTTATGCTTTTATGGTGTTATGCTAGCTAACATATTTAGTACTTCTGTACTAACACATAATTTCCCTATATTCTTATCAAATGTAGGGTTTGGTGATTTTGAGTTCCATTCTTAAGGATAAGTTTCTAAGGAGCAAGGAGTTGAAGATTTGGTTAGTCCTCATAGCTTCGAGGACAAAGCCACTACCTCTTTATGTCAATTATTTTCATGTTTTGAGACTATGGTATGGGCTATGACCCAACAGTTTATTCAAAGTTGTATTAGATGGTTTGAGACAAAGTGTAGTAAAGACTTTCGCTTGATTTTATAAAAGACTTCGATTGTATGGATAAAGTTTGTAAATTTTTCTTACTTTTCTATTATCTTATGTTATGATATGCTAAGGGATTATATGAAACCCCTTCAGTTTCAAGTACACCATGTTACTTCTAGGGTGTACCCCAGAGTCGTAACAATAATGGTAGACTACTAGAAAAAATTATGTGGAACGACTCTACCAACTTAATCTACCTTACGTAGGATTTAATGTATGAAGTGATATAATCACTTGAGTTATGATGGTAATTCATGTCTAATGTTAGAATTGTAGATATGATTATTAAAGGAAAGACGTGAACCTCAAGGAAGTAAAGCATGAGAACTATGTATGATTGTGAGATTATGTATATGCTTTAAGAACACTTTGAGAGTAAATTGATTATAATTATGATCTCATTGTTGTGTTGTTAAATAGATGTTCTCACACACACTTATGCATGAATATGATATGTTGTGAAGGTTTTCTCACAATATAGTGATTCTATGGTTGAAAGGCTTTCTCACCTATTAAATCTATATCTAGACATGGACGGTGAAAGGTTATTCTCACGCATGATCTAATGGGCTATAGTATGAGTTATGTTGTATTGAGTGTCAAAATATTCTTCCATAAATATGAACTTAAGTCAAGACTAAATATGAACTCAATGGGAAGTATGCTTAGCACAGAGTGGATATTGATATGAGATGGGAGCTCTTCCATTAGTAGAGGTTGGATGTCCCAATGAAAGTTCCCTCGTTAGTAGAGGTGGGGTTTTCCTAGTAGTAATCTCTTCAGATGGAAGCTCTTCCGTTAGTTGAGGTCGAGTTTTCTAGTAACAATCCCCTTATCCCATAACTATGTGCCTTCATAGGTTTTTAGCTAGTGGATCCACCTTATATAAGAGTTTTGGTTCTACCTTAGGCAAGTAGAACAACCCATTATCGTTGTGGGGTCAACACCGAATTCCATATTAAGCTGACATGGTCTATGTCAGTTAAGGCTAATTCCCACAACTAGAATATGAATTATGAATTATTACTTAGCACGGGTGGGATTATGGGATCTTATTCATGCATTGCACAAGTATGCTTTGAGGGTATTTATGATATGTTCCTCTTATGTATGATGAACTATGTAATAAATATGCGTATGACTTATGCTTATGATGTATGTTTGATGGGTTTTGTTGCTATAGTTGCCTTCCATGATACAATTGACTAAAGATGATACATTCCCTTGTCTATGAGAAATAAACTATGGATGAGATCAAAGAGGGTAAGTATGTATGATGGCCTAAGGTGGTACTAAGTATGGGTGAGGTTATGGGGTCTTACCCATGCATTGCACAAGTATGACTTGAAACTACTTATGGAGTGTTTCTCTTATGATATGATGAACTAAGTATTGACTAAGATATGAATATGAAGTATCTCCTATGTTCATTGTTCCTGCTTTATGATGACTAATGCTTACACTATGTCTATGTTGGAGATTAATCTTATGATTATGTGGTTATCTCTTATGCTTATAGTCTATGATTTTAGATAATGTCTCTTATGCTTACGACTTATGTTACTGTTTCTTATGATTATGGTATATGTCTTATGTTGACTAATGCCTGTTATATGATTATGTAGATGATTTATGCTAGCCATCATATTTAGTACATTATTGTACTAACACATACTTTTGCCTACATTTATCAAATGTAGGGTTTGGTGATATTGAGTTCCATTCTCGTGGCTAGGTTTCTAGTAGAGCAAGGAGTTAAAGACTTGGTGAGTCCTCATAGCATCGAGGAATTTCTCACCTTTCCTTTATGTCTTTCTTTTATGTTTTAGACTATTGTATGGGCTTCATCCCAAAGAGTTATTCAATGTTTTTAGATTGTTTGAGATAGAGTGTTATAGAGTTCCCCTTACTTTTATAAAAGACTTCGATTGTATGGAAAAAAAGTTTTAAAATTTCCGCATCATTTCTATTTACTTTATGTTATGATATGCTAAGTGGATTTGTGTTAGGCCTTTCGGGGTCTAGTACGCCATGTTACATCTAGAGTGTACCCCTAGGTCGTGACACTCCCCTTGGCCGTAAGTGTTGGGCAATTTTTCAATTGATGACCGCTCTTACCGTAACTATAACAAGCACCCGTGTCGGCTAGGGACTTACCGCCATGTCTCTTTCCACATTTGGCACAAGTAGGCTTTGCCATAGTAGTTCCCTTGTCATAACCTCTGTGATGTTTAGTTTTAGACTTGTTGACCTTTGGAGCACTAGAAGAGTCTTGGCTGGAAAACCTATGTTTGAACCTTTGTCAAACTTGTCCATCAGACATAGCATTGGAGAAATTCCCATCACCGGTCCTAGCTCTTTTCACCTCCCTATTGTTGCCTTGGAGTTTCTTATCCTCTATTTGTTGGGCATACACCATAAGACGCGAGATATCCATTTCATGAAGGAGCATTGCCGTACGACATTCTTTTCTTACCACTTTGGACACACCCGTCAAATACCTACTCATCATATCCCTTGGATCCGCTACCATAGCCGGAGTATACTTGTACAATTGAGTAAACTTTAGAGAATATTCTTGAACACCCATACCCCATTGACGAAGGTTAATGAATTCTTCAACCATAGCTTCCCTCATCTCTCGGGGAAAGAACCTATCAAGGAATGCCGATTTGAACACTTGCCACACTATTGGACCCGCTCCCACCGGACTATTGTTCTTCCATTGAGTATACCATACTTGAGCCACACTCTTCAATTGGTACGTGGCGAACTCCACTTTCTCTACCAAAGTCACTCCCTTGGCATCGATTATTTTATAAACCGCTTCCATAAATTCTTGATGATCCTCACCTACTTTGAAACCAAGAATCATGATAGGGTTCATCTGTGCAAAATTTCTCAATCTAAAAGCCACTGAATGCATATTAGAGTTTACCAGAGCTACAACCTCTTTGTTAGCTTCGGCCGTCATGCCTTGGGATTGAGTTGTTACGGCTTGAGCTTGAGTCATTATGGCTTGGTCCAACATTTGAAAAGCCGACCTAATCTCCACATTAGACATAGCCGGAGGTTTGATCGGAGCTTGAGGAGCTTGATTATCTAAAGGAGGAGCTCCTTTATTCACATTCTCATTTTTCATCCTTATAGTGTTGGCCCTTCGTGTATTCATTTCCTGAAGACACAAGAGAAATATTAGAAGAAGGACTTTATATAGCTAAACTCTATGGAACGACTTATAAATAATGAAAAAAATGTAATTTCCTAGTCATATTGTAGCCTCTCGTTCATAAATGTGGCGCGCTTTACACTCATGAACAAGACTCAATTAGATGTGGCTTATGAGACATCACCCTAGAATCATTTTAAACCTTGTGCTCTGATTACCAAGTTTGACACGACCCAAGGGTACCCCCTAGACGTAACAGGGCACATAGAACCTCGAAGGGCTCCATATAAGCAACTTAGCATACCATAACATAAATCATTAGAATAATAAGAGTAAAAATGCATTGAAGTCCAAAATTTATTAAAAGCAAAGTGGAAGTCTAGAGTGTCTCAATTAGCCTATTACAATATTTGAGTCAAATAGAGTCATAGCCCCAAAACAACATAATCTGAAAAATGAAAATACAAAACTGAAATTCAAATGAAAGATCCGTCCTTGACTCATGAGGACTCACCACAAGCTAGGAGAATAGTCCAATCCAAGTTTGAACGAAATGGAGATTGCCTTAAGAACCGGACCCTACACTTTGTGAAAAATGTAGAAGAAATATGGGTTAGTACAAAGATGCACTAAGTATGATAGCCATGCATAAAAATCATGAAAACATGCTAAAAGGGATATTTTAGTTGAATGCATGCAATTTGTAAGTTAAAACCATGTTTAGAAGATAATGGAAGAACATAAGTCATAAGCATGTTCATTACATAAATATTCACATCATAAGAGAACCATACCATTTGTACCCTCAAAGCATACTTGTACAATGCATGAATAAGAGCCCATAATCCTACCCAAAGTAAGTAAAGCTTATTGAGTAACCATCATTCATAATTCATGTTCTTGTTCATATCCTTGTCATGATGTGAATAAGCCTTAATCAACATAGACCATGTGAGCTTAACATGGAGTCCGGTGTCATGCCCCACACTGAAAAGAGGTGTCTTACTTTCCTAATGTAGAACTAACATGTATTAGATTTTAGGTGGATCCACTAGCTAAATAACCTATGGGGGCACATAGTTTTGGGATATGGAATTGTTACTAGAAACCCCAACCTTACTTAATGGGGGAGCCTCCATCTCATGAAATTACTTTTAGAACCCGGCCCTACTTAATGGGAGAGCATCTATCTCATATTCAATATCCACTCGGTGCTAAGAATTACTTCCCACAATTACATGTTTAGTCTTTAATTAAGTTTACATGCACAAAAGAGTGCCTTGACATTGTATCCAACCGAATTCATAAATAGTTCATAGATTCAATAGGTGAGAATAGCCTTCCCACCATAGAATCATCATATTATGACAAAACCTTTCACATCATGTTCATTATCTATTTATGAAAATGACCTTTCAATCAACATAACAATTAGATTATAATCATGTTCATAAAGCATATACAATGAGTCCACGATCATGTGTAATTCTCATGTTTTACCCCTCTTGGGTCAAGGATCACATTTCACTCAATATAGCTAGATTTACTAAATTAGATATGTATAATAACATGATTCAATTAACTAAATTACTACAAGCACAATCTCATAGTATTCTTCCTTCATCAATTTACCCACATCACACAGGCATGGGAATATGGGGATTTCATGGATTCTTAGGAGATTTCATCATAAAACCATAACAAAACATCAATTCAATCATAATATAAAGTAATCAAATCAATATAAACATTTTTGAAAACGAATCCATGACTTTCAGTAAAACCCTAGCTTTTGGGGAAATCACTAGTTTGAAATTGAGTTTGGAGGGACTCCATGGATGAAGACTATCCATGGATGAAGTGCTACCATACCTTAGGTGAATAAATCCAAAGAATTTGAGTGAAAAATCCTCCTTCTTCAAACCATAGCTTGATTTTCTTTTTCTTCTTCTTCGTTGGAGTTCTAGAGAGAAGATTTTGGTGGAAATTGGTTTTGATATGGGAAGTTGGTAGTTATGATTTAGATGCCTTAGTTTAGGGACTAAAAAACCTTATATAAAGTAGTCTAAATTAATATAAAATGAAGTCACTTAATATTAACTTAAAAATGGAAAACCCTAAAATACCCCTAACTTCACAGTAAAAACAACTTACAGGTATCACCCACGACCCCCTCACCTACGGACCGTTGTTGGACTCAAGGCCCATGCTAGTGAAGCGTGGGTCAGAGTTTCGGGGCTTGTTTTTGTCAACTTGACCTACGGTTGCCTACCCACGGGGAGTGGGTTGACCCACGAGGCTTGGATGCCCTCCGTGGGTCAGTGCCAGGCAGTCCTTTTAGAGGCCCTTCCTCAAAGACCCATAGTTGGTCCTTACGGTTTAAACGTTGACGCTCTAACACGAAAACATGAATTTTAAGGTACGGGGAGGTACGTCTATGACTCAAAACCCTAACGGCAACCTCTAGTTAAGCCTACTAGTTTCCAAGGTATTACATAAAAATTCATCTTAGGTTTATTTTCTTCTACTTTGCTTTAATCTTGAATTACGTCAAACAATTTTGTTGATGTTTTTAATTAGCATGATTATTTAAGAATCCTTGTTCTAGGCTGCAACTTTAAATTGTTGTTGAATATTGATTTTATGGATGAAGTTGTTTATTGTATAAATTATTCTTGTGTTCATACTTTACTATTTTGATGCTTGGTCCCCATTAAAATAAATATATTGTCTACTCTTGAACTCGGGAGAGGAATAGAGGCCTAGAACGTGGAATACAAGAGGCATGATCTTTTCTTGCATATCACTTAAATTGATTTGCGTCTAGGAAAGAGATATAACTAAGTGTCGTGTTTGGTCATGAAACAAGAAGATAGATTTAATTATAATAAGTTGATTCAATCTATCCCCGCTCAATGATGTAGTTAGACTGTCAACATTGATAAGTGATTAGATGACGGGAGATCATGATCATAAAATAAATTTTGTAAATCACTAATTTAATAACCATCTAAAATCCATAGAAGATATGTGAAGCATGAATTTTAAGATACACTGCAGCACTATAATTGTACCAATTATTGTTTACACACTGAAACTGAAGTCGATTATTGTAACTTACTTTTAATTCTTACAATCTTGCAATCATAGTTGATAAATTCAAAAATCAAATCTATGTATACACTTGCTTTAATTTGTGGTTTTAGTTGAATAACATATAAACTAATTGTAAGTCTTATGAGTTTGGTAAATCTGGATTTTAGAGCCACAATATTACTTGCGCAACCATGTACACTTGCGTGTGCATTTGGGAGCAATATGTTTATGGCGCTGTTGAGAGGGACTTTAGAATTACTCTATATTTAATTTTTCTATAGATAATATAAGTTCAAGTGTTGATAACTTAGTCTTAGCTTTCTTCTGTGAAGGCAATTAAGAAAGTTGCACGAGATAATGACCGGGAACTTGTGGCGCCATTTGCATAGCCTAAAGGATACTTATATTACCAAAGAAGGAAAATGGCTCTATAGTAGCTTGTCCCTCAGGTTGAAAGGATTGAAAAGGAAGAACCAGTAGCAATGGAAGTTAGAACAGTGCATGATGTGGCAATACCATTCACAACCAATGTAACTCTCAACATTCTGAACCACCAGCTGGAGAGAGATTCGAGCTTAAACAGAATATGGTACGATTGATTCACATTACTAGGCAATTCACGGGTCTCCTTCATGAAGACCCGAAAGTGCATATTCAAAATTCCCAGAAATCAGTGACACTTACATCCCTACATGGGTATCTTCTGATTATATGAGATAGACTTTTTTTCCATTTTCACTATTGGGAGAATCAAATAGTAGTTGTTGTCAAAACCATTGAACTCCATCACTACGTAGGATGATCTAGTGATAATGCACAAATCACTCTAAAATGATTAGAACAATAAACGACCGTACGCAATAAAAATAACCAACAAAGAGTCAGGTTGAATCCCACAGGAGAGATAGTGATAAGAATTCAACTAGGAAATTAAGAATGAAAACCAATTTATTGTAGTAATTAGAACAAGTGGGTGGATGATTCCACCAAATTGACTAAAACGGATTTGGTACCAATCATTACAATTAAATTAGAAACACAAGTTTCACAAGTAAGAGACGATCTAGAGGTGTGGGGATTGGTATTGATGTCAAATAAGGATACAAATGCTTGCTCAATAGTTCTAACCAAATATGGATAAGCTGGATAATCTTCAATAACACTAATCTTCTTTCGATTTCAAAAACTCATGTAATAGAATCTCCTTTCGGTCTCATCTATGTGATTCAAAAATTAACCCACTACCTTAATAAAATCTCTCTTTCAAGAAGATTTGAGAACTAGAATTGAACCATAATTTCACTTTGGAGCAAACCACAAGAATCAAACCTAAATTTCAACCATCAAGCTATTTACCCACTCCAAATAATCTCTTTCGAGCATCAATCAATGATCTAGGCTAGGATTAAGGTGACCACATTACCCATAAGTTAATCCCCATTTTAAATAGCACAAATCCGTAATTAAAATAGCACTAAAATAGAGCAATACATAAAACCCACTAAATTAAATCAACACCAAACCCCATAATCACACCCCTAAAAATTGGGGTTTTAACCAAGCATCATAACAAGGAAAGAAATTATACCCATGATGTTTTCAACCATTAATGTATTGATGATAAACAATAATCTTCAAAACAAATTCAATTTCAATCCTCAATTGTCAATTATAAGAGTGTTTGTAAACCCAAAAAACTTAGAGAGAAAACTAAAAAGTCTACTTTTTAATATGAAAATGTTAGATTATTGATAACACTCAACTACACTTCATCAAATTCTAAGTGTAGGCGGTCGCTAACAAATATAAACCCAACTAAGAGTTGAGATCGATCCCACAAGGAGAGATACGGTAATGAATTTGACTACGAAGTAAAATGGTGTTCTAATCGTTTGTAGACGTAGACATTTTTGAAACAATAAAATAAATGACAAGGGATTGACAATTAATGTCAAATGGGGGTATTTAAGTGAACAATTAGCAACTACGAACAACCGTGAGTAAACAAGTATAGGAGATTTCTTGGTAGTGTGATCAATTGAATGCCAATTTCACAAAAATGGGTAATGTGAAACTCATGACAAGTAGTCAATGCTAATCTCTTATTCTACATAATTATAGTTGATCGTCACATCCCCTTACACAATTTAATTACTATTTACACATTCACTATATATCATTGCCTAATTAGTTCTATAACCCTCTAAATATTATGGGTTCTCCCTTAATAATCATAAGTCTAGCTAAGATCTATCAGCTCATGAATACTCTACTATTTTATTCAACAACTATACTTGGTCTTTACTAACACAAAAACATATTGACATAAACTCATTTTTGGTTAAACTATACTCCAAATCATCCTGTAACTATGCCTCTATCTTCTATCATGAAATCCACATAAGATTATTATTCCTTAGCCTACACATAAAGGAAAACTCCTCATTAATGACTTACTGGGCACATGATTGCAACAACATGAATTATTTCATTACTATCTCTGTTCCGTAGATTTCTATACCTCTAAATGTATTCTTCTAACACTGGCACTTCTATTACTAGTGGTTGATAACATCATAACTCATATAATCTTTTAGGTGAAAATTACTACCTAGGTATTCTAGAACACACTCCTCTTATAAAGGTCTCATATGAAAAAGTTTAGAGAAGAGAGTCTGGGAGTACATCTCATTTTTAGGTCAAACGCACGATTCACATGAATAAGAGTACATTCTTTTGAGTCAAAACACTCATGCTCACTCGCATGCTTCTCTCAAGCCCCTTTGTTGTCTCATGATTTTCTCAAGATTTTTGCTCAGAGTAACTCATCGATAAGGATCTAGCCTTTGCTTTTCAACTACATTAAGTATGAGGGGTAGTCGAATAGATCTGAGAACCACATGAGTTTAAATAAGATCAGTATGAAACAATTCTATTGCACGATTTACAATATTAAAGAAGGGAAAATTTTCTTAAGTGTCTGTAGTCCCTCATTTATAGAAGTGGGGACCTCATAACCATAAATAAAATCCTATTGACACAGATTCATAAACACCCTATGACACTTAAACTCTATGCTATGATACCAAGTTTGTCATGACTCGAGCCTACACCCTAGATTTGGCCAGCTTTCGAGAACTACTGATGGTCCCCAAGTGAACTCTCATCCTAGCATACTACAAGTAGAAGACTAACTCAGGCATACATATGCATCAAAATGAAAGAAATGTTTAAAAGCAGTTTACCAAATCTCAAAATTGAACTAAATATATTGAGTATGAAACATAAGTTTTGAATAAAACATCAGAAATTGAAAGGCTCTCCAAATCTATCTATCTATGAAGCCTCTACTATATATAGACGAATGTCGGGACAAGACCCCCGACTACTCAAAACAACTAACTAGAAAATAAATGTGAAGTCCCCCGGAATGCAAATAGGCTCACCTAAGCTATCTGAAGTGCAAAGTGATCTCAACGAAATGCCTGTTGATAATCCTAAGAACTTGTAACTACATCATTAAAGGATGCAAGTCGAATGATATCAGTACATTGAATGTACGAATATGTAATATGGCTGAATAAATAAATAACTGGACCGAATGACTTAAAGCAACCCAACTGAATCAATACATGAACATTAAGTGAAAACCATTTGAGCTTTACAATAAAATATGTAATAAAAGTAATATGAAAATAATATAATTTACTTTGTGGAGAGTTTCTCTAACTGACAACCAATACTATGAGCCTAGCAATGATACAACATTTCACCCACGTTGCAAGGGCCATTATATACCTTACTGGGGTATAGGATGATATTATGACCATGGATCCATCTAATAGGCCTTCTCAAAGGAAGTGAGGAGTCACATGAAGAATCAGCGCTTTTATATCCTACATTTTCTAGGTAGTTTTATGGGACTTTTGGGCTATAAAAGACACTTACATAATTCGGTGCTTCATACTACTCCCAAAATAATCAATTATAATTTTATACTCAATTCACCCTTTACAAAGAAAGGGACTACTACTTTAATTTAATTTTCACTTTGCTCAATCACCCTTTACCAAGAAAGGGACAATTAATTTACTGAAGTATTTTTCAAGAATATCAATCATACTTACATATAAAACCATTTGACTCCTTCTCAAAAGATTCTTTTCGAAACTTTCATTCAAAATGCATACGTATGGACTTATCTTTCAAGTCCAAGATCGACATATAAACACTAAAAACTCTGATACTTTTCTAAAATTTTGCTTTACTTTCTCAAGAAAACTAGTTGAAAAGCATTGTTTATTGTGATATTATCATTGATGACTCAGGAAGCATACTTTATAAATATTGATGGCATATCTAGATGTCATACTACTTACATATTGATCCATACTCGACTGCCATACTAATCATGAATTATAGTTCTCTTCTCATTATAACAAAATGATATGTTGGAGTCTACTTAGTTCCCTTATACTCTTTCTCAAACTCCTTTTCACTTTCTCAAAAACATAGTTTAAACAATAATATTTTGTTGAAAATATTCTCAATAAGAATTCAATGAATACTGAAGAATAGGGTTCGTGTTGAATATAGACATAAACGAATCAACTCAATAAAAACTCTTGAACTTTCTTCGTAAACTCACTTTAGTTTTAAACGTGCCTTAAGACATTTGATAAGGAAATATAGGAACTCTCAAGGGGTAATGGAGCCTTTTGGAGCTAATGCAAAGAAGGTAAATATAGACACAACTTAAAGAAATATGCGCCAGATCAAACAAGGAAAAATTGGCTTAGCGACTCCTGGCATACTGCTGGCGTGTCGCCACAACACTCCTGGCATGTTGGTGGCGCGCCGCGCCAGGCCCCAAATTACTAGGGCTGGATTTGGGTGTATTATTTGTACGTCGCCCCAGCATTCTTTGCATACTGGTGGCGCACCGCCCAAACACTTCCCCAATGACTGTGACAATTTTGTTTGGTAAAATATAGCTTAAAACTAGGTTAGAATTGGGGAATTTCTCCTAAATTCCTCTTGTTTCTCAAACCAAACACGATTACATGAGAATTTCATCTAATCCTTTTACACAACTCATACTAAAAATCCTCAACCCAAGAAACTCATAACCTCCATTGTTAAAAAATGAAACTAAAATAAAAAACTACTCAAGAATCATTTAGATACAACAATTTTGTGGATTATTTCATGGATGAATCAGATGTATGGTGTGAGGACGGTCAAGTCCAACACTGTGAGAAGCCTTACATACCTGAAAAGAAAAATGTTCTTGGCAAAAATCAATGGGATATTTATGAACGCTCAAAACCTAGCTCTTTCTCCTGTTGAACTCTTCTCTTCTTTTTCTAAGTTTTTAGGAACGAGCAAAAATGGTTTAGCATCGGATTAGACCCTTAATTGGGTGAGGAAAATTGTGTTAGGCCTAGTGGGAAAAGAAAAGACCAAAATACCCTTATGAATGAGATTCCTTAACTAGAGAGGCTTTACTCGAATGATGATAACTTTTTACTCTGAGCTTGAAATCAAGAAAACTTGGCGACGTTGGAAAGAGGACTCAAAGGCCTTCAATTTGATAGGTCATGGGTTACCTAATTATGTATGTGCATTAAGGTATGATCATTTAAAGTTCAACCAAAACTAAAAACTGATGGTGAGTTGAATGAACCTCATTTTTTTCCCTAAAATCGATGCGTTACAACAAGACTAGATTTGGGTTATTGTAAATCGTATGAGGAAGTTGGCCCATTTCATTCCTGTCAAAGTTTCTTATTCAGTGGAAGATTATGCTATGTTTTTTTCTAAAGGAAATGGTTAGGTTGCATGGGGTGCCCCTATCTATTATATTTGACTATGGTACCCAATTTACTTCTCAATTTTAGAGGTCTTTCAAAAAAGGTATTGGTACCTAAGTTAATCTTAGTAGGATATTTAATCCTCAAATCAATGGGCAAGTGGAGCATTTTATCCAATATTTAGAGGATGTGTTGAGGGCATGTGTAATTTACTTCAAGGATAATTGGGATGATCATTTGCCTTTGATTGAGTTTGAATATAATAATAGCTATCATTTAAGTATTGGTATGGCTCTATTTGAGGATCTTTATGGTAACATGTGTAGATCTCCTATAGGTTAGTTTTAAGTTGGTGAGGTTGCTTTGATAGGTTCTGAGTTGGTATATGAGGCTATGGAGAAAGTTCAGCTTAATAGAGAAAGGTTGAAAATGACTCAAAGTCGACAAAAGCGTTATGCCGATGTTACAAGAAGTGATCTTGAGATTGGTGTTAATGATTGAGGTTACCTGAAAATTTTACCTATGAAGGGTGTCATATGTTTGACAAAAAAGGGAAGCTTAATCCCCAGTATATAAGCCCATATCAAATTTTGAGGCGTATCGGTAAGTTTTCTTATGAACTTGATTTGCCTAATGATTTAGCATCGGCACATATGGTATTTCATGTATCTTTTTTGAAGAAGTGTGTTGGAGATCCAATATATATTGTACCATTAGAGAGTCTTGGTATAAAGGAAAGCCTCTTATAAAGAAGTCTCGGTTGAGATTTTGAACCAGCAAGTTAGAAAATTGAGGAACAAAGTTGTATTTGTAAATGTGTTGTGGAGGAATAAATTGGTTGTGGGTGCTACTTGGGAGATCGAGGCCAATATGATGTCCTGATATTCTCATCTCTTTCCCTCAGATCCAACTCTAGCTTGAGGTATATAGTTCATCATAGTTCATTTTTCCGTATTCATGTGTCTTAGTCATTCTCATGTTTCCTTATGCATGCATGTATGTTTTATGTAATGATGTTTGAGTATGTTTTAGCTTGGAGTCGATTTCCTCTTTGACTATGTGCATTTAAATTATTGCATTTATATTGGGTTGTTGGATATCTTTCCCTACACTATTTATGTTGCCTTGAGTTCCATTTGAGGATGAATGCTCCCAATGGAGACATATTGTAACGTCTCAAATTTTGAAAATGGAAAAGGTTTCATGAATTTTGACTACTGCTGCACGTCTATAAGACCAGTCTATGGTTCATAGAAATTTCTATGGGTCATAGACTAGTCTCGTAAGACTCAGAATATAGTTTTTTTAAAATCAAGTCCTAGTACCCCATCCTATAGTTAACGAGGACAGTCCGTCAAAGGGTCTATGAGTTGTAGATGGGTCTCGTAGGTAGGTCCTAGACTTAGTAAAATTTTGAGAGGTCTACGAAACATAGGAAGTCCTACGAATCGTAGATGGGTTCTATCAATAGTTGGGTAACTAAGGTCCCAGAACATGGTCTACGGTTGACCAGTATGGACTGTAGAAAGTTCCATGGTTTGTAGGTCTGACCCATAAACGAGTCTGACACTTAATTTTCTGGGCTTTTAGTGTTTTCTTAAACGATTTAAACCTATACTATGTTGTTTTGGCTTCTACCCTAAGCCATATATAAAGCTTTTAAGTGCTAAATCTACCAACTTTAAATCCATTCTCTTAAATTCCCTCCTAACATAAGGAAGAAGAATAAACTAGGGTTCACTCCAAGGTAATCAATTCACCATTCATCTTGGGTTATGACTACCAAGGTACGTGGGTATTAACCCATGGAGTCTATTACTCCATGGGGTCCTCAATATTTTCAATTTCTCAATCTCAAATTCAATTAATTAAATTTGGATTCTTCTTAATTTTTCATGGGTTTCATCCAATTATGATTTAAATTGTTGTTTCAACCTTCTATTGCATGATTTAATGTAATTACATGATATTTAGCTGAAAATATATGGACCCATGCATGATTGATGATTTTCAACTATGAACCTATGAAGAACCCATTGACATGTGAAATTTGAATTTTGAAGGATTATGCATGTCTTATGAAAATGATGCTCATGATGATAGGGTGCTTTAAGATGAAAGTATTAATATTTTTCTGAAAGGTGTTCTCAGATATGAAGATGATCATGAATGTGAAAGCTATTTCTCATAGATGGATTCACATTGATGCAATACTTTCTCAACTATGCTTGAATTGTAATTTCAAGAGCTATACTATGTATTGATCTTTAAGATCTGGTTTCATATTGATCATTGTCTTTCACATGTTATAATGATAATTGATTTCTATATATTCCATTGGGATTTAGACTTAGTACCAAGAGGGATTCGATGTGGAGGCTCATATAGGGTAGTCTCTAGTTACAGCCTCTAGTCCCTATCTACGTGGCCCAAAGGATTGTCTTAAATGACCTAGTTGGTTGATCCACTTTAGGAAAAGATGATATGCATGGATTCTATCTTGGCAAGTAGATTCCCCTTATTTCGGCATATGAGATATACCAGATTCCATGATATACCTCTCATGATGTTACTGTCGGTTAAAACTAATATCCCATAAAATGATTATGTTTCTTCAAAATCCTTCTTATATATCTTCTTTTAAATGTGTTGACCATATTTTGTGAAATATATGTTGTTACTTCCTTAGGCCTTTAATTGCTCTGAATGTTGGTCATATCTCATATGGTTAAATTTCTTCATGTTATTAAGTCTATTTATGCATATTGCCCCATAGATAGTACATTCTATTTACTAATACATACTTGTGCCTACATTGTCTCAATAATGTAGGGTCTGCTGCTCCAACATCTCAGACTCATGTCTAGTTGATTATTCTATCAGATCCAAGAGTTGGTGAGTCCTCATGTTTTGAGGACTGAGACAGTTTTATATCCTTTTGTCTTTCTATTTTTCGAATGATGTATGTATTTTATGAGTTGCATCTCAACCACTTTCTTTGATGTTTTAGATGACTTGTAGAGACTATGTTAAACATTCTATTTGTCAAACTCTTTTATTATATAAGATTGCTACTTTTGAAATCTTTATTTCTATTATCTTGTATGATATATGCTAAGTGGTTTGTGTAGGGCCTTTTAGGGTTCTATAGGCCATGCTACACCTAAGGTATACTTTGGGTCATGACATGATGTGGAAAGCGATAGGGAAGTGTCAACTGTTTTGGGAAAACCATTCATTTTCATTAGGTCAGACCATTCCTTTTCAAATAGCTTTTAAATATTCAAGGAAAAGACATGAACTTGGTATTAAGTGGGGAAAAGATAAGGCTTAACGTGTATCAACCTATGAAACAACATATCGAATTAGCAAGAGTTTCTTTAATAGACACTGTCGTTTGAACATTGAAATTTATTATGTAGATGAACCATTACAAGAAGCCCACTTGAATTATTTAGGTACTTATATAGAGGAGTTTGATGAAGCATGCAACATATTAGAGGCAATGGGCACTTACTCTTACAACCAAGAGGGGTTTCACTTGAATTTGAAAAATAGAAAGAACCCTCCTTCAAAACCATCAATAATTGAGCCTTGAACTATTGAGTTGAAACCGCTTCTTGCACATCTTTAGTATGCTTTCCTCAGAAACAATAAAACCTTGTATGTGATAGTTTCTGTTAAGTTGAATCAAGATCAAGTCGAGGCATTGTTGAACGTTTTAAAAATCATGTTAAGTCTCTGAGGTGGAGCATTAGAGACATTATTTGGATTCCATCGTGCAATTTCATACATAAAATCACCCTCCAAGAAGGAAACTTTTCATCTATTGAACACTAAGGCCGACTCAGCACACTAATGCAAAAAATCATCAAGAAAGAGATAATAAATTTGTTAGATGGATGAGTGATTCACACAATTTTGGGTAGTACATGGGTGAGCCAAGTGCAATGTGTTCCAAAACTGAGAGGAATTAGTCTAGTTCCCAGTGATAAAGAGGATTTGGTAGTTGTCCAACCGGTGACTGGATCACTACAAGAAAAGTGCATTTTAACGACCATTTCTTAACGAAGGGACATAGATGTGGTCGTAAAAAGTGTATTCCTAATGACAAAAAATTTTTTTTGGTCGTTAGAGTTAGTTTTTAATATATTATAAGCGAGAGGATAAATATTAGTCGTTCTAAAATTATTTTCCGGTCGTTAAAACAAATTACTAGTATATATATATATATATATATATATTATTTTTTTGTTTTTATTGAAGAATAATTATATTTGGGTTAAATATTAAATTTACAAATAATAACTTAAACAAAAAAAAAAGCCACGTATTTTTCCCTCGGTTTTATTTGAGAAACAATATGAGAGAAGCCCTACGTACGTTTCTCATTAGATCCACGGCGGCTCATCACTAGGTTTCAGTTTTCTACGTTCGTAAGAGAAAATAAGATAGTTGTGAATCTACAGAGAGGTTCCTCTTCTTCACTTTTTCAAGCAGAGTAAGCTTTGAATCTACAGAGAGGTTCTTGTTCTTCATTTTTTCAAGCAGAGTAAGCTTTGAATCTACAGAACAATTGATCAGAACTTCCTCCTCTACAAAATCAATAGTAAGTGATTGTTCTCTTCTCTCTGGTAAATCATTTGACCTCTTTGTATTCTATCAAGTTTAATTTGTTTTTGGCGTTCTGGAATTCAATTCTAACTGGAACTGGTGTGACGATTTTATCTTTGTCTGAAAGTTGTTTTTGTATCTGGAATTCAATTTTATATGAAATTGGATGTGACGTTATAATGTTTAGAGGAAACATTGATCATTATTTATCTACTAAGATTGTTCCTGGACTCATCAAGAATATATCTTAGGTATGATTAGGATTGATGGAGTTGTTCTCTGTTTCTCATCCCGTTAGATATTGTTTTTACTAAAATACAATCTTTTGTGCGTTGTACTTATTGATTAT
Organism: Solanum verrucosum; assembly: GCF_900185275.1. NCBI lineage: Eukaryota > Viridiplantae > Streptophyta > Magnoliopsida > Solanales > Solanaceae > Solanum > Solanum verrucosum. Next base: position 265,037 of record NW_026020004.1, read on the forward strand.
TCTATATGAAAGATAGTTTATATGGATCGACAGAGTTCTTATCAATATAGAATAAATGGATTCTACAGAGCTACAAGAACTGTAAGTGTTTCTTCTCCTTATGTCTGTCAAATCCTTTAACCCACCTCTTTGTATTCCACCATGTTCAATTTGTTATTGGCGCTTTATATGTTATCTAATTCTTGTATTCAATCATTCTTTATCCCCTAATATTGTAATCGAGAATAAGTCTTTCAGATCAAACATGAAGATCGTAGCTTTTTTTATGTATGATCAGAATTAATGTATATGGTCTTTGTTCTCATCCAGCCAAAAGTTTCTTTACCAAATACAACCAATTTTGTGTTGAACTTCTATATGTGCCAAGGTTCAACACACTATCTATTACTGTTTAGTATGTGTTTGACTGAATTTTATAGGGAATTGATATGAAATTTAGTAAGAGAGCAACATGTTCCTATAGTAGAAAGCAATTGTTTGTGAAGCAGTCTATAGCCTTAGTCACATATATCACATCTGATTAGTTTTTTCTTCTTATTGTTACTCTATTGTACTTGGAGCTGCAATTTTGTATCTGTCAACATTTTTTCGATTAGTTTTTGTACAAAAATTGCGCTCATTTGAGGCAGATCAAGTAGTTTTATGTTAGTCTTTGTCAGGTTCCATTTTTGGTTATTGAATTACAATTTTAGAATTGGAAGATTCGAGTTACGTAATAAAAAATAGATAAAATCCAAAGTGGGACATAATTTATTGCTACATGCTTGAATGTTACAGATGACGATGTGCCCTATCTTTTTGTGAAAGTTTTTGTGTGCTAACGTAGATTAGGAAAAACTTTATTTTATCAATTTTAATGATCCCTTTCTGAGGGCATACTTCTATGTAAATTGCTTTGCTGCTCCCCTTCCTTTTTTGTCTATATGTCTGAACTTGTATCTTCATGTTGTCTAATTTGCCATGTTCTTATTCTGCTGGATGGAATCTGCGTTTTGTCCATATTTATAATGTATTTGTCTGCTATTGGTAACCGCCAAATTCATTGAATTCTTGTATATATGTTTGATTAGTAGCTAGGTTAGCTAAGTAATCTAGAGTGCAGAGTAGAGCAGCGAGAAACAGTGCAGAGCAGTGATAAACACAGTTAATCTAGAGTGCAGAGCAGCGAGAAACAGTTAGTTTTTCTTATCCTTCTCTCAGCCAAATACTTAAGCTTCCTTTCATTGAATTCTATAAGGTTCAATTTGTTTTTGGCGTTTTATATGCTGTCTCATTCTTGTTTTCTGTATGGTTTTTTTTATCTTTGAAATTCAATTGTATACTAAAATGGATTTAAAATTCAGTTGCATCTAACTTCAGTTTTTATTAGTTGACAGTTTTCCAGAAACTGTCCACATTAATTCTTTTAGATAAAAAAAAAAAAGCTTGTAGATTTTTGATATGATTCAGTGGGCTGTACAGAGAAACTGAGAACTATTGTCATTTCTACTAAATCAACTATTAGTGTACCTGGTTAAATTTTCTGTAGCACAATTCTATTTGCATTAATATACACACCTAGAGGTAACCCCTACTTTCTTGGAGAATTTAACATGCAACTTCAAGTTTGTGGACCTGATCAAGTTCATGTATAGCAGAACTCCATTGGATTCATTTATACATGTCAAGAAGAAACTAATGAACGCAAAGTTAGAATTGTTGGTAATTAATTTGTCGTCCCCTTTTTTTTCTCAGTATCTATCTTTTTTATTTCATCAACACAACACCAGAACATTTACCATTCTTCATCTGCTTAGAATTTTTATTTACTTAAATACTCCACAAATTGGTTCTATGATTCAAGTATCTTAGCATGTAGGAGATATAACTATTTTTTAGGTTTGTCAACCCCCTCTCGAACTTGTTTGATTGATTTATTAATTCTTGGACGATTAAATATAATTTTAGTTGTTGCACCTTTTGTATTTTTGTACTGAAATACTTTTGTTCCACATTTTATTGTCTAGACCGGATTATGGCACCTGATAAGCAATGGATGCAACTTATTCATAATAGACTTGATGATGCTTATATACATGGGGTAGAAAGCTTTTTGAATTATACTTTTACAAGATTGAGGAAAGCGAATGAAATAAGATGCCCATGTGTCAAATGTTGTAATGCAGTTTCTCGAACACGAGAGATTGTTAGATCACATTTAATAGTACATGGAATGATCCAAAATTATACCTTTTGGTATCACCATGGAGAGAGGATAGGTGAGACAGAAGAATCAGATGATGAAAATGAAATTGGCGAGGATGATGAAGAGGATGAAATACATGAAATTCTTACAGATTTACATCCTGCTTTTAATATAGAAAATATGAATACTGGCGGTGATGATATTCCCGAGGAGGAACCAAATCCTGAAGCGAAAAGATTCTATAGTCTTTTAAAGGAATATGATCAACCACTATACAAAGGTTCAAAACTTTCAAAACTTTCTACTTTGGTGAAATTGCTTCATATTAAAAGTATTGGTCGTTGGAGTAATGACTCATTTAATATGTTACTGAAGATGTTAAAGAATGATTTGTTGCCTGATGAATCAAACTTGCCAGATTCATATTATGAAGCAAGGAAACTAATTCGAAGCCTAGGGCTTTCATATGATAAGATTGATGCATGTAAGAATGATTGCATGTTATATTGGAAGAATGATAAGTTAGTTGATTCTTGCAAAATTTGTGGTGCATCTAGATGGAAGGAGGATAAAAATAGTGGAGAAACTAGACTTAGAAAGGGAAAAAAGATACCACACAAGATCTTACGCTATTTTCCTTTAAAGACAAGGCTTCAAAGATTGTTTATGTGCTCAAAAACATCTTCTTTAATGAAATGGCATCATGAAAACAAAGCTAGTGATGGGATTATGAGGCATCCAGTTGATTCAAAAGCATGGAAAAAGTTTGATGAACTTCATCAATCATTTGCTATGGAGCCTCGTAATGTTAGACTTGGACTTGCTAGTGATGGTTTTCAACCATTTGGATGTTCTAGAACTCCATATAGTATTTGGCCGGTGGTACTTATTCCTTATAATTTACCACCTTGGTTATGCATGAAACAGGAAAATTTTATTTTGTCAATGCCTATTCCCGGTTCTGGAAGTCCCGGAGATGCAATTGATGTTTATCTTCAACCATTGATTGATGAATTAAATGAATTATGGAAAACTGGAGTTGTTACCTTTGATGCGTCAATTAAACAGAACTTCACGTTGCATGCTACTTTATTGTGGACCATTAATGACTTTCCAGCTTATGCAAATCTATCTGGTTGGAGTACAAAAGGAAAATTAGCTTGCCCATGTTGTAATAAAGAAACAATCTCAATTAGGTTGAATAATGGTCAAAAACAGTGTTATATGGGTCATAGACGCTTTCTTCCTCTTAATCACAAATGGAGGAAAGATAAAAAGTCATTTGATGGTACTACATAGTGGAGATTACCTCCAAATACATTATCTGGTGATGACATATTTGATCAAGTGGCTGATTTAGATGGGTTACCTCTAACAAATGATCCAAAGAAGAAGATTAAAGTATCACATGAGAAAAGAGGTGATAATTGGAATAAGAAGAGTATTTTTGTTTATCTTCCATATTGGAAAACTTTGTTGTTGCGGCATAATTTAGATGTGATGCACATTGAGAAGAATATATGTGATAATATTTTGGGAACAATCTTAAATATCAAAGGCAAAACAAAAGACACCCTGAGCAGTCGCTTGGATTTGCAAGAAATGAACATCAGGAAAGAATTACATCCAAAAGAAAATGGAGACAAGTATGAGCTACCAACAGCATGTTTCACATTATCTCCTGAAGAGAAGCACAAGTTTTTAAATTTTTTGAAGGATTTAAGGGTTCCTGATGGATTTTCATCAAATATTTCTCATTGTATCAATATGAAAGATCACAAAATCTCAGGATTAAAAAGTCATGATTGTCATGTTATTCTTCAACATTTAATCCCACTTGCCATACATAGTATGCTATGCACGGAGGTGCGTGAGACAATAATTGAGTTGTCATTGTTTTTCAATATTCTTGGAGCAAAGTGCTTAAAACTAGAGGAGTTGGAACAAATAGAAGAACAAATTCCTGAAACTCAATGCAAGTTAGAAAAGGTTTTCCTTCCTGCTTTTTTTGATGTCATGGAGCACTTGCCAATTCATTTAGCTAATGAGGCTATGATTGCTGGACCTGTTCAATATCGATCAATGTATCCAATAGAGCGATGGTTATACTTTTTGAAGCTTTTTATTCGTAATAGATCATGCGTTGAAGGTTCTATTGCAGAGGGACATATAGCAAATGAATTTATGACCTTATGTTCAAGGTATTTGCATACAATGGAAACAAAATTTAATCGCCTTGAACGGAATTATGATGGGGGTGCTATAGAATCTGATGGAGGTTTAATGATTTTTTGTCAACCTGGAAAAGCTTTAAAAGGTGGCAAGACACACCGACTTGATTTAAAAGAAATGGAGCAAGCCTATATTTATATTTTGAAGAATTGTGATGAAGTTCAACCATTTCTCGAGTAAGTAATTACTTTTCAAAATAATGATTTTGTAATTCTTCAAAATGCTTCAAAATGTAATTCTTCTCAAGTAAGTAATGACTCTTATTATGCTTCAATCTTCTATAGAGAGTTTTCTCAAGTTCCAGGTGATTCCTCTCAAAAAAATTCAGATAGACAATTCATCAGTTGGTTTAAAGAAAAGGTGAATACTATTTAAAAACTATTATTTTCAAATCATGGAAATAATATTTGCTAAACTATGTTCTTAATCATGATAGATTGCAGGATTATACGAACATGACAATAGTAAGAAAATGGAAGATTTACTCACATTGTCACGTGGTCCTATGAAATACGTGACAAGTTTCAAAGGCTACATTATTAATGGGTATAGATTTCATGTACAAGATTATGATAACGGTTTGAGGACTCAAAATTGTGGGATAGTTGTTGCCGGTGAGACTGATGAAGAAGATAGAATAATTGATTACTATGGAGAACTAACAGAGATTCTTGAATTACAATTTATCGGGGGGAGAAGATTGGTTTTGTTTAGATGTATGTGGTATGACGTATATGACAAAGAAAGGGGAGTTAAAATGGATGAATATGACTTTGTGAGTGTTAACCCACAACGATTTTTGAAAACGGATGAGCCTTTTGTATTAGCCAATCAAGCATCACAAGTATTTTATGCGAGAGATCATTCTAATAAAGGCTGGAATGTGGTGCGAAAGTTTATGCCTCGTGATTCTTTTGATGATATGCAAAAGAATGATAATGATTCTGAGGATTTACATGATTCAATTGAAAGAAAAAGAAAAAGAACTCATACAGGTTTGGAACTTCATAGTGGATGCTTATATTTTTTCAATTACATGCACATATTCTAAATCTTCTATATGTAATTTTGATCCATTGAAGTAGTTAGAGTGAATAGAGGTTGATCGAATAACAATATCTTCTTATTTACTTTGTATGAAATGAATAGAGACAATGTGTAGTAGCATTTATCTTTTGTTTGTTTATCCTAGCTATTTTTATATTTGTTCTATGTTAATATCCGTCCTAAAAGATACTTAGCTAAATGTACTCTATTGTTGGACTTTATGATAGGATGAAATGAGTCCTTTAAATTTTAAGAAATCTGAAATGGGATCAAGTTCAAAGAATTTAAAGCAATCATTCCTTCCACCTGGAGAGGATCACTGCACATGAATGCAAAGTCGAAACCATTGAAAGAGGTTCTCAAAGATGTGCCACAGGGGGTCGACAAGAGTGATTGGGAATGGTTGGTCAAAGAGCATTTTTTATCCAAAAAATTTAAGGTAGGATATTTACTAACCAGTCATTTAATTTGTCTATCATAATGTTGCTAATGTGTTGTTAATACAGGAAACAAGTACGCGAAACGCAAGGAATAGGTCTAAGTTGAGTATGCCTCACCGTACGGGTAGCAAGCCAATTAGAGAGATAATTTATGAATTGGTACGTATTCGATTCTTCTACTCCTATTAAGAAAGCTCCTCTTCGTTTCAAATATATGACTGTTTGAATGTTAAGGGAGGAAAGCATGGTAATCCACCGGACATGGCGACTATCTTCTTTGAGACTCGTAAGAAGGACAACAAGCTTCTCGAACCTGAAACTAATAAAAAATATGTATGTGAATTTACAAATTTCTGGTTACATACTTTTACTGAATGTATATTGCATTATCCTTTAATTTTCTTATATTTTACAGGATGAAATTCAAGAACTACTACAAGTTGAGCCGTCGCTTACTAATATCGAGGTGGTAGAAAGATGTTTCGGACCGCAAAGCAAGAGTCATGTGATTGGATTTGGTGGTGGAATAACCAGTAGGGATTTGAAAGGAGGCAGCGCTGCAAAGACTGCACTGTTAGAAGAGCTAAATACGAGTCCAAAGGAAAAGGCTGCACTATTAGAAGAACTGAATGCGACTCGAAAAGAAAATGAATCAATTAAAAGACGCTTGGATAACATAGAGAAGAAATGTGAAATGTTTGATAGTGCAATCTTTAGAGATCCTTCATCACCACCATCATCAAGTGAATAAAGTAATTGCTGAATCATTTTACAGGTCAGTAAGCTTTTTACTGCTTAAGGCAAGAAGTATCAATAGCTGCTAGCTCATCACGTGACCAGTTAAAATCAAAAGTATTCCCCTTTGGACATATTACTGTTTCGTCTATCTTTTTGTAACTTGACATGAATCTCTGCCTTCTTATCCTTCTTTTCATCATTTGTTTTTTTATCCTTTCATTAATTTCACTAAGAGCAGTCTCCCTGGCAGCATTTCAAACTTCTGCACTTTCAGTTCTCTTCTTCTGAATTAAATTAGTTAGTATTATATATTGTTAACGTTGTGCTTCTGTACTTTGCCGAATATTCTTGTGAAACAAATCATTTTAATTTCTTACAATCTGGAATTTTTAATGAGAAAATAATTAAACAATCATTATTTATGTCTCCGCAACATATATATCGGATTGAATTATTCAATTAACTGATGCAAATATTTATCCTTGCAACAGATCATGATCAAGAATTTGAAGTGACGAAGGATCTTCAAGTCATGTGGAGCGAGTTGAACAACAATTGAAGATATTAGCAGAGATGAACAAGTTAAAGTGCAAGAAGTTCATTAAACTTATGTTACAAAACTAGGCTATTTTCTTTAAATTATTAATTAGCATCTCTACATATATATACATTCTAGATTCTTATTTTTCTTTTTGTAGGATTTTTAGAAACTCTTCATTCATTGTACGTAATTAACTACGTACGTACTTACATTATCATCAATTTATATTATTGAATCAATTTATGACATTGGAAATGTTTGTTTAATTACATATATATATGAAATATAATGATTTTTAATTATCAATCACAAGGGATCAGACAAAATGTAAGCTTTTATTTAATAATATTTTTTTTTTTTAAATATCAACAAAGGGAAATACGTGGTTGTTAACATGGATTCCAGTCTCTAAAAGAGCTTATAATATAACTATATGAAGTTATCTAGCGACCAAGATAAAAATTAACGAAGGGGAAATGTGATCGCAAAAAAGATCTAATGACCAATTTTTTTGCCGTCACTAAAGATTTCTTAACGACCGGACTTGAATTTGGTCGTCTAGTATTAACGTCGGAGCTACTAACGACGAACGATGACCAATTTTTGTTCAGTCGTAAATGACCAATAACGACTGGATTTGCCCTTTTAGAGACTAATTTTCCTATCGCTAAAGACCCATTTTCTTGTAGTGGATGGAGAGTGTGCATGGATTATAGAAAGTTTAATGCTAGCACTAAAAAGATCAATTCCCCGTGTTGTTTGTGTATCAAATGCTGGATATATTTTTTGACAAGGATTATTATTGTTATTGGGGTTACAATCAAAACTGCATAGCTCATAAATATCAAGAAAATACAACTGTCACTTGACCGTGTGAAACATTTACATTCAAGTGAATACCTTTTGGCTTATGCAATGCCCCCATCACATTCCCACGGTGTATGATGTCCATATTCTGAGACATCATGGAGGATACGACAAATGTGTTTTAGATGACTTTCTAGTAGTAGAAGACTCCTTTTAGGAATGTTTGAACCATTTGGCAGGTGTTTTGAGGAGCTATGAGGAAACCTACTTGGGACTCAATTAGGTAAAGTATCACTTCATGGTGAAAGAAGGGATTGTGTTGGGTAACAAGAACTCTGAGATGGGAATTGAGGTTGATCAAGAAACATAGACATGATAGAAAAATTGCTTTTACCAAAAAAAGTCAAGGGAGTGAGAAGCTTCCTAGGTCATGATGGATTTTATTGAAGGTTCATCATCAATTGTTCCAAAATCGCACATTCTTTATTTTAGTTGTTAGAAAAAAGAACCAAGTTCATATTTGATACATCTTTTTTAGGAGGATTTCACTTGTATCAAGGTTAAGCTCACCTTAGCCCTATTAATCATAGCCCCGATTGGTCTAAACCTATTGAGTTGATGTGTGACACACTTTTGTTTATTTAGGATATGTACTAATTGTGTCATTTGTTGATTTGTCCCCAAAATAGAGCAAGAGTTGCTAGTGGTGGTATTCACGTTTGAAAAGTTCATGTCATACTTGTTTGGAACTAAGATAATTGTACACACAGATCATGCTGACCTTCGTTACTTAATAACAAAGAAAGATGTCAAACCATGATTTATCAAATGGAAACTTCTCTTGCAAGAATTTTAGTTTTGAAGTAAAAAACCGATGAGGATCTTAAAACCAAGTGGGTTACAATCTTTCAAGGTTGGAAGAAGAAGGGAGAGAAAAAGAGGTTGTGGAAATAAAATATAACTTTCTGGATGAGCGCATCGTAGCTGCCTGTCATGATTTAATGCCATGGTTTGCTTATGTAGCAAATTTCATAGCAAGTAATGTTATGTTGGGAGACCTTAATTCACACACAAAAAAATAAATTTATATTCAAAGCTAAGAAATTCTTTTGGGAAAAGACATACCTATTTAGGGTATGTACTAATTGTGTCATTTGTTGATTTGTCCCCAAAATAGAAATGATACCAATTTTAGAGGCTTCTTACTTATCTCATGTTAGATGACACGGTGGAGGAACCCGAACAACAACCAAAGTGTTGCAATGTAGATTTGGTTGGCCCATACTATATCAGGATGCTCATAACGTGGTAAAGAACTACGATCAATGTCAAAGAAAAGGAGTCTTATAGAAGCGTAATGAGCTATCACTCAATCGTATCCTTGAAATGTAATATTTTGATGTTTGGAAAATTGATTTATGGGACTGCTCATCAGCTCATATGGAAATACAAATATTTTTGTGGCACAGGACTATTTGCCTTAATCGATTGAAGCTATTGCATAACCAAGAAATAATGGAAGGAGTGTTTCAACTTTCTTAAAGATGCACATCTTCTTTCGATATGGCACTTTAGGAGCCATCATTAGTGATGACGGATCACACTTATGCAATAAATCACTCAGCACCTTGTTATCTAAATATGGTGTCAAAGTACTAGGGGACCACTCCATATGACCCTCAAATGAGTGGGAAAAAAGAAATATCAACCTGAGAGATCAAGACCATTCTTGCAAAAACAGTGAATGCCAATCGCACTAATTGGGAACGAACGTTGGATGACGCTTTGTGAGCATACCGAACAACATTCAAAATAAATATTTCAATGTCCCCATATAAAATGGTCTTTGTAAAAGAATTTCACCTACCTTTTGAACTCAAGAACAAAGCCTTGTGGAATTTTTAAAATATGAGCATGGATTGGCCATGAGCAGCCCAGACACGGGTGGAAGACCTCAATGAGATTGTTGATTTCAGGTTTAGAGTGTATGAAAGTGAAACGCATAACAAGATCCATATGAAAAACTTCAATGATAAAAAAGTTTTGAAGAGAGAATTTACTTCTGGAGATAGGGTGTTATAGTTCGATTCTAGGTTAAAGTTGTTTCTGAAAAAGCTCAAATCAAAGTGGTCAAGACCATTCAAAGAACCTGAAGTCTATGACAATGGAGTGATTGACCTCATAGGAAAGAATGGCTACTCTTTAAGGTAATTGGGCACCGCATCAAACATTACTTGGGAATTTTGGAAGAAGTTTTACTGGTTGAAATGCTTTATTTGGAAGAACCTTGGGTGTAAGAACATCATGTCATGCCACGATGTTAAATGAGGCAACTGAAGCATCATAATTCCCTTTTTCCCTTTCAACTTTGTGGGAAAGCATGCATCAAGGGGCGACCACGAATCCCTAACTATCTATCACCTATGGAACCACAGTTAGATGACAATATCTTTGTTTTAAAATCAAATAAAAAAGACTTTTGCTTCGAAAAATCAATTAGCATATTTTTCAAAGAAAAAATGATTTTTACAAAAGAGAGTCACCATTTAATTTATGAAAGAATTAAGAAAACTTAAGATTTTTCAGAAGATTTAAACAGATTAAAAATCCTTTGATATCAAAAGAGGGTTCGGGGATCAATTTATATTTTGAGAAGGGTTTAAGCTTTTGAAATGTCCGGTAACATGCGGTTGACCAACGATTTGCCAAAGGTTTTGACTAACTTTTGAAAATGTTAACTAAGTAATTAAAAATCCATTTTTTAAAATTTGGAAGGAAATAAACTAGAGATATGTTTTGAAGAAAACTAACTCATATGTTGACAAGATAATTAATGTATAAAATGAAGTAATAAATAAAAATAAAAATATCTTAATTTGAACATAAAAGGAAGAAATGACTTTCTTTTGGGGAATTTAATTAGTGGGCAAAGGGTCAAATATACCCATCTACTATTGGAAATAGTTCAAATAGACCCCTAGTTATACTTTTGGGCTAAATAAACCCCTCCCGTTATACTTTTGGCACATATTTGCCCTTATAACTAACCAGGGACACATGTACAACTAGGATTAATACAAACCATCCAATTTAAACCATACCTAATTGTAAGGTAATCCGCCCCACCCGAATCAATTTTACCCAACCCAATTAATATCATCCGACAAATTTTAAAATTCAATCATAAAAAACTAAAGAATTTTATTTGTGCTTCTTTGCTTTAATTTATAAGGATCAATATGTTTATCATCTCCACTTATGTTTACCAACTGAAAACATTTCTAAAAACTTTCATGACAGTGCAGTCTCTACCTTGTCACTAAATTAAATATTATCTATGACAATGGAAGAGCAATTGGCATAGAGAGTAGCGGCTCTTTCCAAGAAGGTAAAAAGAAAAGGACTTGAATTTGCTGTGCTTGGCGTCAGCTCATCCATAATTTTGTACTCTCCCTAGTTTCTGTTAGTTATTATACAAATCCTGTGAAAGAGATGGAGTAAACCAAAAAAAACTACTAATTTTGTTTGCAAAATGGATTATATTTACAGGTCCTCTTATTTATTATCTTTGAAGTTTAAATTGGGTCGGATAATATTAATTGGATCGGGGGAAATTAATTTGGCAGAGCGGATCACCTTATTATTGGGTATGATTTAAATTGGATGGTTTCTTTTAATCCTAGTCGTCCATGTGTCCCTCTATTATTTATAACGGCAAATATGTGTCAAGAGTATAATGGGAGGGGTATATTTAGCCCCAAATTATAACTAAGGGTACATTTGAACTATTTCCAATAGTACAAGGGTATATTTGACCCTTTTCCGTTAATTAAATTATAAACCAAATCAAATAAAGAGATAGTTAGAACATACAAGTAATAAATAGAGAAAGAAACAGTGAAGTCGAATTTGGGCTTCTGGACCAAACTCAAATTTTATGGACTTTTGGTCCACCTGCCCTAAGCCTAAAGTTTGCCCCATGAATAATGGACTTTGGCCCATTTTAATTAAAATCCACTGTTGGCCACTTTTGGGCCTTTTAGGCCCATTTCGCTACTAAAACCTGCTGCATATTACACCAAGTGTATCACCTGTATATAGTCATTTTAAGTTGTATATCAACCTAATCTCTTCAACATCCTGCACATTAGCTCATTTTTCCTGTATTTCGCTACACTTAAACCTGTATTGCTAGATTTTGGGCATGTATATCATGTATACATAGTGTAGACAACATGTATATGCCTCTCATTTGGGCTTGAAATCTACCTCAATTGAACATGTACTGCTTCCAATTTGATTTAAATAAAATCGAGGCAAAAAAAAAAGACTCAATGGTTGGGCCTCTATGGCCTAACTGAAAATGCAAATGGGGAAGAACCGATTCCAAATGGGTTGTCTCGGCATTTTACAGAAAATGGAAAAGAAAAGAATTACTATATGATAACCATAAGCATACCAATTCGACTTAATCACAAGTAAGACAAATCCATTAGGAAATACAATCAGTAATCTCTTTAAGAAAGAAACAAAATATTTTGAATGTGGAAAACAAATAGACACTAGATTAAACAAACAAGATATATTAGCATTTCATAATCGATAGCTATAAGTGAAAATGCCAACCAAGTAACTACACATTGATGCAACAAAACAGTGAATTCAGACTTAGTCTTAACATAAAAAAAAGCAAATTTGAACATACTAAACTCTTATTGAACCACAATATGAATAATCTTTTAATACGACTAATAAAAGAAAATTGCACCAAAGAAAAGAGCACTAATCCCATTCTTTAGCAAGTAATGATAGGTGCCAAACACATCGATCAACACATGCTAGCATCATACACCATTTAAGTTATAGCTTAGAAAAATATTTTTTTATAATATGAAGGCAAAGACCAAACAGTGACAAAGAGATGCTTCCTATAGCGAATAAATCCTATAAAAATAATCAAACTATCAGTCATTTGGTTCGATTAAATTTGTGAGAAAATAATCGCTTGAGCTAGCTTAGACATGAAGGCTGGAGGAAGAACATTTTAAAAACCGAGCTCATAAAGCAACACGAAAAGAAACAAACATGAGTTAATACTAAACAAGTTAGAGTGTTGGATTGCATAGCTTTGGAAAACGAGCAAGCCAACACAAACGGACATTCCATCAGCTTAAAATAACTACTTTTATCTATTAAATAAGGGATATCAAAGATGTAGTAAGCAACATATAGATCACAACACTTATTTTGCAAATAACAAGAGTAGAAAACAACCTATATATCAAATTATGGAAGTTGAAATAACTTATAGATGATGATTTCAAGCTTCGCGACTGAACCACAACTTTCACAGCTCACTAGCCGAGATAGTAGTGAAATAAGAAGATTCTAACAATGAGAACATGAAATCAGGACCAAGGGTAAACATCAAACCTTTAACGTAAACGAAAACAAACAACAACAATGGACTTTCAAACAAATTCTCTCACTGATTTGCAGCCAATTAAGTGTCAAAAGTATTCCCAAATACTAACATATAAACAGCTCACACAGTTGAGGATCAAACAACACATTAACAGAAAAAGTTACTTGAACCGAAATGAGTATTACCTTTCAAAGTGTAGCGAAACTGGGATAGCTAACGAGCTTGGAGAGCAGCGACTTCCAACGACTCCGAGAGATCCCGATGAACAGTAAAATGTCACGTTCGGAAAAAGAAAACAAAACCTAAACACTCTTTATAATATTGGTGGACTTTTGGGTCGTATTTTCCCTCAAAGAAGCCTATGTATTTCGATGTATCATTTCCTTTATATTGGCTCAAAATTTTCCAACCCTAAAAAATGAAGTAGAGGGGGTATTTATAAGGGATTTCTAGGGTTCGATTTGGGAAAAGGGCTGAGAAATTGGATAAGAATATGGCCTATGAATTTGAAAATTCCCCCTCAAATTCTCTCCAAGGACGGAGTAATATGCTCAATCCATTCTAAATTGAACGGATTAAAGGCGAGGTGGACGCTGCAGATCGATTCCCTCGTCCTTGCATTGCTGCGTGGAGCGATCCCAAGGTTTCAAGGATGGAAGACACATTTTTTTCTGCTGGAATCGTACTACTCGAGAGGGAAGTTGAAGAAGAAGAAAAAGGAAATTGCAGAGTATTGTTGTACGCATAGAGGCCGCAACGATCTTTTTATATTTCTTCGTTTGCCTTCACTATTTGGAATTGTTGTGGTGTATTTTCGTTTTTGAGTTGTGAACGTTAGAGAGAGGAGGCCGTGTTGACGTCGTTGATATCGCTGTTCACGTCGTGTTGTTGGCGTTGATATTGTCGTTGGAATTTGCGTACTACTGCTGGAAGACGTCGTTTGAGTTTGTTGTTTTAGGTGACGCGTATGCTGGCATAATTCTTTTAAGAATTGATAGTTGGGCCAGGTGGGGATCATTTGGTGGGCTGGAAGAAGTAAATTGTAATTAGAATGGGAAATTTGGTGGGCTGGAACGTATGGTACTGCCAGGGGCTGTTGAAATTGTTTTCGGGCTGATTAAAGGGCCCAATTTTTTTGTCTTAATGAATTGGACGCTAAGATAGGAAACGAATATATTTGCAATTGCAAAATAACTATTGAGTTACAATTGTAACCAATTTGACTTGAAATTTTGGCCAAATTGTTAAATCGACGAATTCGGCTGACAACAAAATAATATGAATTAGTATCAATTAATGAGCTTTTTAATCTTAACAAAATAAAATAATTAACCTAATTATAAAAGAATTAATTTAAATAAAAACTAATTAATTTAGAATTAAAACTATCATTCAAACTAAAACTATATTAATAAAATATTTAATTTAACAATGTAGAAATCTTTTGATATAATTTTCAAATATTTATAAAATATACTAATTACATATATAATTATCTTAAATATATTTATCATTCAAAAAACTATAAAAATCGAATGAAATTATTTACAATAACCTTGAAACTACTTGAATTTAATAAAGCTAATTATTGTAAATCGTTTGAAAATTAAAGAGCTCGAAATTAATTATTATCGGGGAGGGTCAACACTGATCCCGCCTACATATCCCTCAACTTAGGGAACCAGGTTGTTTGTAGTTCGACTCGATCAGTTGAAAAGATAATCTATTATGCCAGATAACCTTAGGTTGGGAAGTGTGACAAGATAAGTCAAGTATGAAAATGTCACGACCCAAGCCTAGGGCCTAGACGTGACATGACGAATGAGGAACCCAAAGGAACCCCAAACAAGCCTCTCAAACTTGTCATCACACTTCATCGGTCGCGGAAGTACATTCAACATTCATTTAACGGGAAATAGGGACTAAGGGCAAACCATTTCAAAATGACCTCATAGAACAAGAGTCAAGCTCATTTACAAAATACTTGTCCAACGCACACCTCTGCATACATAGATAGGACGGGGCCATGACATACTACCGGCTCCCCTCATAGTCAAAATACAATTGCAAGCTAAAGTCTCAAAACATAGGAGTAGGAAACATAACATAGCCCTCGAATCATTGAGGACTCACCAACAACTCGGATAAGCACCGTACTAGCCACGTGAATGGAGAGAAGGATCAAGAGTAGCTCCGGTCCCTACATGCTGACATCATGTAGGCAAAATATGCGTTAGTTCTTGGAATGTACTAAGTATGCGGGGTGCAACACAACAATAGATAAGGATACAATCGAAATACAAGAAAAAGTTTCATAGGCATTATGAATAACAATATGAGGATGCATGATCAAAGTGAAATCAAAACATGTTTAAGTAAATCTATACTAATAGTAGATATCATATGTGTATGCATAATTCAACCAATCTATAACCCCAACTTAGGATGGGGGATGCCGTTCACACCCGGACACCCTGGTGGCAAGGTATAAACCCCTCACATGGTTGATGTTGGTCACACCGCAAGCATCCTAGGTGGTGAGATATAAACCTCTCACATGGTTGATGTTGGTCACACCCCAAGCATCCTAGGTGGTGAGATATAAACCTCTCACATGGTTGATGTTGGTCACACCCCAAGCATCCTAGGTGGTGAGATATAAACCTCTCACATGCAGTGGCGGATCTAGGATTTAGAGTCCGTGGGTGCCAAATAGACTTATCGATTAACAATTATAAAAAAAAAAAAATAATGTGCCAGTTGTTTTTCCTTAAAAAAGTGTTCTTGGAGCCTTTTTTTTCTTAAAAAAAAGGCAGCAAATTTCTCAAAAAAATAGGTACAAATGGGATTCGAACCCACAACATCAGTCTTCTAAAATTGCCTTCCTACCGTGGCACAACAAGCCAGCTTTGTTCTCTGGGTGGCACGCTTTATATTTATACAATATTATATATATATACCTATGTATATATAGAGTTTCCGTCGAAGTTCGGGGGTGGCGTGGCACCCCCACACCCCTACGTAGGTCCGCCACTGCTCACATGGTTGTCCGGTTCTTTTCCCCCGGACCGGGCATGGTCATTCAACACTTTATATAGGAAATTTCCATTAGGCTCTAATGCAATCTCACGTATGGAATGAACATATACACAAGCTTAGTTTGTCATCAACACATCTCTGGATTTCCATACATCTCATAACTCAAGCTTTAAAGCATCGATTCATCAATTCTCCATAGTTGGACATTTTGTCAAACACCTTGAAGGCATGTAATGGAATCAAAGAGCATGAAAAATAGGGTAGTCATTATGCAGCCAAACCAGTGAACAACCTACAACAACACCTTTTTAACACCCACAATACCACATGAAAATCTCCACATCCATTCCAAATTTAGGTTCAAGTTCTAGAGTCACAACATGCTCAAAACAATCACTTTTCATGTTTAAAATTCAATGTGCAGGAAATTATTACAAAGAACAAGACTAATTTTTGAATCTTAACTTAAACCATGAATTAGTGAGTAGAATAGAGTCTAGGCACAATGGGTGGAAGGACCCATGAGTTCAACACCACATACCTTGAGTTTTTATGAAGGTCTTGAGAGTGTCTTCAATGGAAGCTTGGAACTTGGAGCAAGAGTCTCTTCAATCTTGAGGAAGGTTTTGGATAAGGGTTCTTGAGAGAACTTGAGAGAAAATGTGTCTAAGTATGGGAGAGGTGTTTTGGGAAATGTTTTAGAGATGGGAATTGAACTAATGGTATATAGGAAATAACATATGCCCTTTGGAAAATTGGTCCAACACTTAGAAAAAAAATTGAGGCGGGTGAACAGTAAAAACGCTCACTGGAAATTTCCCTTTCCTGCCGGACAGATTTTACGAAAATGGGCATAACTTCTTCGTTCGAACTCCGAATGAGGTGAAATGAAGTGAGTTAGGTAGCTAACTCAAAGGGCTTTCCATGGATATGTTATTGGTCACCTAATAATTTGTGTGCTAGGAGATATGACCCTCCAAAGTAGACCCTCGAAAAAGGCTTCACTTGGAAATTTCGGATTTTGATACGGTTGCTCTAAAATTTGGGTTAGACCCATTCCCCACTCAATTTGACCCCCTAAACAAGAATATGAAGTCGGATTTTTGAAAAACGAAACGGATTTTTTTATATATAGCTAAACAAGTTTCCGGTAACTTTCAAAGCACATTTTTAAGAACTTTTTGGGTCATTTCAGAAAAGAAGGCTTGCAACCTCTTAGCCATGAATATGGCACGCTTCACATCCATAAATTAGAACTCACACGGACATAATTTCCAAAGCTCTTGGTGTATTTTTACTCAGATTGGGAGGTTGCTGCTGATGAAAATCAAAATTTTCCGAATGCGAAATTGGAACCGATATACCTAAAGAAAAAACCACATGCTTTCTGATAGGGGTGTGGTTTGATTGTGGTGGAAGTTGCTCCTCAGCTCGCGTCTTAAGAATTTGACATTCCTCTTTGGTCTATGTCCCAGTTCGCTGCTAAGAAAAAGTTTCACGTTGTACTGCATCCTTTTTTTGTCATCTGCATCTGTGGTTTGTTTTGGAGAATTCATTATTTTGGATGCTCTCGACAAAGACTGAGATAAAACTCATTAGCATAAAATGGAATTCAAATGGCAGATAGAATCTTTTACCATATTGACACTTAATTTCTATAACGACCCATAAAACTAATAGGTGAAACTAGAGCCAAACGATTGTGTGTTTGAGCTATAATGGAGTTCCATGTGGTAGAATGTTGTCCCGGGCTTAGGTTGAGGGGTTAAACGTCAAGGTACGACTACCCAAGGACCACCCTAGGGGTCCTTGAGGAAGACCCTAAAGCCTAACCCCCCAAGACCCCAAGAAATCAAAAAGCTGCCAAACTTTTGGTGAACTACGGATGGCACCTACTGGGCGTAGGTCCATCCACGGCCCATAGGTCATGGGGCATAGGTCAAAGACCCAAGTTTCAAGTTCCAGACCCAAACAACGGACCAGCAGAATGGGGCGTCACCCCACCTATGGTCCTTAGGTCAAGGGGCGTAGGTCTTGCCTGTGTTGCTCTCTAGTTTCGGCCAAAGTTGGGGCAAAGTGGTAAATTCATTTTAAGTTTAGTTAAGTTGGGGGACGGTTAATATTGAGTTATTAAAGTATTTTAAGGATTTTTAAATTATTAAACTCCCTTTTAGACATCACTATTACCAAACACTCAAATTAGAAACCCACCTCTCCAAAAGTTCTCTCTCTAGAAACTACATGGAAGAGCAAGTTCAAGGGCAAGTATAGGGGTCAAGGACAACTTTCTTATTCAATTTCGTGTGGATTTCTTCCATTATAGGTATGGTAGTCTTCATCCTTGACTTAGTGTCTTTCAAGGAGCCAATTTCAAATATGATTTCAAGTCTCTAAAGTTCCCCAAAATTCCTAGTTTTTAATCTATGCATGAGTTCAATTCCAAACGTTTTCAAAAAGCATTTAAGTGATGAATCATGGTTTAATTGATGTTTAAATGGTGAATTAAGATGATTTCTTCTATGAACCCATGTTTCCCCCAAAATCCTAAGTTGTGATTTGTGATTAGGAATTGATTGATCATGGAAGTATGTTTATTTGTTTATGTTTATGTTTAATTAGTTATTGAATCATGTAATTCTAGTATTTATTGTAGTATGTTAGATGTTTGGGTTGTGATTGATGTCTAGCCTTGGAAGGCAATTTCATGAATGATTATGTATGATTATGATGTGAAGTATATGTGTGTGATCTCAATGAAAGAACTATGATCATGTATAAAATGTAATTGTGTTATGATTGGAAGAGCATTCTCAATTAACACTCATGAATGATGATGATAGAATGTGAAGGGCTTCTATATTGTAATGTTATATCTTGAATTGGTAGGCTTAGGCATCCTCTTCTTGTGTTATGATGAACATGAATCGGTAGACCTAGTGTTGGTATCCCTTGCATAATGAGTCTATGACCTATTCTAATGATGTATTTTGGATCGGTAGGCTAATGTCACCCATAAATGGATGTTAATAATGAACTTTCAGATCGGTTGGCTTATGGCACCCTTCCATAAATGGTGTTAATAAACTTTGGGATCGGTAGGCTTATGGCACCTTCCATGAATGTTGATGATAAACCCTGAATCGGTAGACCTAATGTTGGTAGCCCTTTCATGTGTGAAATGATGAAACTTGAATTGGTAGGATTATGGCACCGTTTCATGAGAGGTCAATGAGCTTTCGTAATGTACCTTGCATCGGTAGGCCTATGGCACCCTTTCATGTGTCCATCAATGTACTTTGGGTCGGTAGGTCAATGGCACCCTCTTATGTAGAATAATATTAATGTGAATGAAACTACTCTATGGGAATGTAGGCTAAGCAACGAGAGGATTTGGAAAGATGGAATCTCTCCCCATGTTTAGGCTGGGTTTCAATGATCGTTTTCCTTTTCCCATAACTATGTGCCCACATAGGATAGCTAGTGGATCCACTTAAGCTAAAATGTTACTAGTTCTAACTTAGGCAAGTAGAACACCTTTCTTCGGTGTGGGGTCATATGACACCGGATTCCATGACTTAGCTCTCATGGTCTATGTCAGTTAAATTCTTATTACCATCATGTGAAATGTGCACTTTAGTTACTTGAGGGGTTCTATGAAGTGTGGGTGGTAATATGGGATGCCACCCATGCATTGCACAATTAGGCTTTGAGAGGGCTATAGTGAGTTCTACAAGGTCTTAATGACTAATGAATGAAAGTTCTCTAAATGAAGCTAATGAAGAATGTTGACTTATATTCTTAGATGTAATGATTCATTCTATACTTGGATTGTATTATGAGTTACTACCTTGTCATGACTTATGAAATGTTTATGTCTCTTATGTATGAGTATAGTGTAAATATGGAAAGCATGAATGTTAAGTTCACTTTTGGTGGCCTTGATGTGGTACTTAGTGTGGATGGTGGTGTGGTACTTAGTATAGCTTGGGTTTTCTTGAGGTGAAAGCTCAATATAATGAAATCTCTTATATGGTTGATTATGTTCTAAGGTGAGTAAATGACTTGTATGTTAGTTATGTTTGTATATTATGCCTCTAAGACTTATGTTCATGAAATTTTCTCAAATTGGCATAAAGCATGACTTTCAAATAAAATTTCTGTTTTAAACATGGTTTTTGCATGGCTTTCATACTTAGTACTTAATTGTGCTAACCCAAATTTCTTCCATTTTCTACAAAGTGTAGGGTTTGGACTTGAGGTTCTATTTTGGAAGATGGGTTTCTAAGGAGCTCGGAGTTGAAGATTTTGGTGAGTCCTTATACTTTCGAGGATAAACCCACTACTTCCCTTTATGTCTTATACTTTATGTTTAGAGCTTTTTTATTGGGTTGTGTCCCAATGTTTTAAGTCTTATGTTTATAGATGGTTTGAGACATAGTATAGAAAAGACTTTCGCTTGCCTTTATGAAAAATGACTTCGATTGTAGTTAAAGAAAAGTTTTAAATTCGTCATTATTTTCCTATACTCTTATGTTCATGAATGCTATGAGGCTTGTATGAGACCCTTCAGGGTCAAGTACGGCATGTCACTTCTGGGGTGTAGGCTAGAGTCGTGACAATTTCTCTCCTAGAACATTTGACGCCATCTTCCTATAGTTTGATGTAAACCAAATAAAGCTTGTATCTTATATTTGCAATAAAATTCTTTAATATACTCTTCCTTTAATAGCAAAGTAATAAAATAGATTGGCATATTATGTTGATGGTTTTCCTTGTGATGCATGAAGATAGTGCTTCATTGAGAAATGTGGCTGGTGATGATTTTCTCGCGATGCATGAAGATCTTTCTCGAGATGCATGAATATCTTTCTCGAGATGCATGAATTTCTTTCCCGTGATGCATGACTTCTTTCTGCAATGCATAAATCTTCCCACGATGCAGGAATATCTTTCCTGTGATGCAAAAATCTCTTTCTTGCGATGCATGACTCTTTCCAGCGATGCATGAATCCTTTTCCCGCGATGCATGGATATTTTTCTGCGATGCATGAATCTATTTTTGCGATGCATAAATCTTCTTCCCGCGATGCATCTATATTTTTATCGCGATGCATGGATCTTTTTCTCTGATGCATGAATCTCTTTTCGCGATGCATGAATCTTCTCGCAATGTATGAAGATAATGCTACCTTGAGAATTTCAGCAAATGATGACTTCTCTGCGATGCATAAGACTTTGCTCCTTTGAGAACCACAACAAATGTTGACTTTCTGCGATGCATAAAGATACAGATTGTGCCTCCCCGGTCTCGAACGAAGATAATGCTTCACCGAGCAATGTAGGTGATCTTATGGGTGGCGGAATCGTCTTATTCGACAATATAATATAAATAACCCTTAGGGTAAGAATATTATCATATATGATAATATTATGTAAATAAACGTTCTCCAGGTATCTTTAGTTACTGGAAAATAATAATATTGTGTTCTTTGAGGTTTTCACTTATTCTCTCTCTGAACATAGTTGTATGTTTATTATGTACCTCACCTTGCTAAGAATTTGAATGAAATAATGTACTCATATCCCCAATTTGTTGGCATAAAAATCTAAAAACTTTTCCAGCATTCACAGAAAAATTGTTAGTTTAAACTGAACTGATATGTGTCGATCTCTTTATTTGTCTGCTCCTTGTCTGGCTATCTCTGGTTAATTTCTCTAATCTCCCACTTCTCGATAGATAAGACAAAACATTTATGTACAAAACAATTGAAACACGAAAGAAAGTCTTAGGAAAAGAAGTTTTCAAAAGTAATATTTGTAAAAGGGTCAATGCCAAGTATCATGTCACATCAAGCTTAACGAACACCTTTGGAGTCGATGCTTCGAGGTCTATCTGATAACTTGTTGGAAAGATTCTGAAGATTCTTTATGTTCTGGTGGTCTGACTCTTGAGATGTCGAAGAATGCTGAAGTTAACTTCTGATCTCGCTGGAGTTATTCAATATTTGTTCTAAACTTCCGATGAACCTTGTAGAAATTTATGAGGTCATCCTCAAAAATTTCTGTCCCAGTTGATAGTTTCACCATATATGGAATCGTCGATGAATGAATCGTGAAATTTTTTAGATCTTCTCAAAAATTATATATTCCCGTTGCAATTTTCAACGTAACTTCAGCCTTTTCTTGTTGGAGAGATTTCTTCTTGAGAATTTTTGAGTTCCTCTCAAAACTTTTGTCCAGTTTGCATTGTAAAGAAAAATAGAAATCAAACGGGAGATATCACAAAGCTGTTGTTGCACCTACCTATCTTGTTGAGGCAAGAATCAGGTCAAACGTAGTTCCTTCTCTCGAGGATTAAAAAAAATAGGAAATTTAAAAATGGAACCGACCAAGGCCGACATTCATGAGAATTCAGGACGAACGTAGTTCAAATACAAAAGGAAACATTAAAAAGGGCTAAAGGGGTGACCGAGGCCTACATAGGCCGCCTATGCATCTGATTCTTGAGAATCCAGGTCAGACGTAGTTCATTACACGGGTACAAAATTCTAAAGAAAGCAATTAGAAGAAAATAGAACTATTACAAGGAAATACAAGGAAATAACAGAGATTCCAACTGAAACTTCACACATAATATATTTTGACAGCGTCTAAGTTGATCGGTTCTGGCCATTTGGTGCCATCCATCTCTAATAGGACCTGGGCATCTCCAGCTAACACTTTGCGAACTAAGTAGGGTCCTTGCCAATTTGGTGCAAATTTCCCTTTGTACTCATCCCGATGAGAAAAAATGCGCTTGAGAACGAACTGACCAATTTCAAATATTTTGGCTCGTACCTTTTTGTTGAAAGCACAAATCATTCTCTGTCGATAAAGTTGACCATGTCAAACAACAACCATTGTCTTCTCATCAATCAATGTTAACTGATAAATCTACTTGTAAACCAAATCAACATCACTCAATTCAGCTTCCTGGATGATTCTTAATGAAGGTATTTCAACTTCGACAGGTATAACTGCTTCTGTTCCATATACTAACGAGTATAAAGTAGCTCTGATTGACGTTCTGACAGTCGTTTTGTAACCTAACAAAGCATATGGCAACATCTCATGCCAACCTCTGTGGTTGTCAATCATTTTCCTCAAAATCTTCCTGATGTTCTTCTTGGCGGCTTCTACAGCTCCATTCATTTGGGGACGATAAGTAGTTGAGTTTCAGTGAGTAATCTTGAATTGTTTACATATTTCTCTCATCAAATGACTGTTGAGATTCGTTCTCTTATCAGTAGTTATGGATGTCAGCACTCCAAACCTACATATCAAATTACTATAGATGATATCAGCTACAACTTTCTTGGTCACCGACTTATACGAAGCTTCTTCCACCCATTTGGTAGAGTTGTCAATGAAAACAAAGATGAATATATGTCCATTGGAGGAGGCTAGCTCTATTGGACCAATGTCATCCATGCCCCAAGCTACAAACGGCCAAGTTGAACTCATGGCATTGAGTTCGTGAGGCGACGCTCGAATCATATCTCCATGTACTTGACATTTATCACATTTTTGCATGAACTTGTAACAATCATTCTCCATAGTCATCCAAAAATAACGGGTTTGGCAGATCTTCCTTGCTAAGGTGAGCCTGTTCATATTAGTACCACAAACTCCGACATATATTTGTTGCAGAAGCTTTGCAACTTCACTAGCATCAACGCATCTGAGAAGACCTAAATCTGGAGTCCTCTTATAAAGGATTTGACCATTTGGAAAGAAATTGTTAGCCATACGGCATATTAAGAGGACTTGACCATTTGGAAAGAAATTGTTAGCCATACGGCATATTGATTTCTTCTGGTTGAACTTTGCATTCTTAGGATAAGTCCAGTCTCCAAATACTTCTTTTGTTAAAATACTAAGGCAAACCATCTGGTTCCGCTTCTACATGTGAACAATGGATAGGCTGCTCTTTTACCTCTATACCCAAGGGATCAATATAACTTGTAGCTGGATGTTTGATCATTGAGGCAATAGTGGCAAGAGTATTAGCCAACTCATTCTGTATCCTGGGAGTGTGTCTAAATTCAATCTTGCGGAATCTTTTGCACAACTTTTGTATCTACTGCACATACGGTGTGATCTTTGGGTTCTTTACATCTTATTCTCCTCGAACCTGGTGGATTAACATATCTGAATCTCCAATTACCAACAACTCGTGAATGTTCATGTCGATTTCCATCTTCAAATCGAGGATGCAAGCTTCATACTCCGGCATGTTGTTTTGGCAATCAAACTAGAGTTTAGCCGCCATAGGATAGTGTTGACCAGATTCTAACACTAAGACCGCTCCAATATTTTTTCATTGGTGATTTGCCGCTCTGTCAAAGAATACTCTCCAACATGGGTATGCTTCATAAATGTCTTCACCCAAAAATGTCACTTCTTCATCAGGGAAGTAAGTTTTGAGCAGTTCATAATCTTCATCAACTGGATTCTCGGCGAGA
Organism: Solanum verrucosum; assembly: GCF_900185275.1. Classification (NCBI taxonomy): domain Eukaryota; kingdom Viridiplantae; phylum Streptophyta; class Magnoliopsida; order Solanales; family Solanaceae; genus Solanum; species Solanum verrucosum. The sequence goes on from NW_026020004.1 coordinate 289,995, forward strand.
TGATCAGCTAAGACTTGTGCTTTTATCCCCTTTTGAGTCACGTACACAATATCAAACTCACTCAGAAGCATTTGCCATTTAGCCAAATTCCCAGTCGCCATCGCTTTCTGAAAAATATACTTCAATGGGTCTATTCTGGAAATGAGGTATGTGGAATATGAAGACAAATAATGTCTCAACTTCTGAGCAATCCAGGTAAAAGCACAGCATGTCCTCTCGAAAAGAGTGTAACGGGCTTCATATGGAGTGAATTTCTTGCTCAGGTAGTAGATAACTCGCTCCTTCTTCCCAATTTCATCATCTTGACAAAACACGCATCCAAATGCGTTATCCGAGACAAACATATATACCGGCGAATTGGAAAAATAATTCTTTATTGCATCAAAAGTAGTTTGACATTCTCTGATCCACTTGGTCAGGGCATCTCTTTTCAACAACTTAAAGATGGGCTCACATACCACGGTGGATTGAGCTTTGAACTGGCTGACACAGTTCAACCTTCCTAGGAAACTCATCACCTCTTTCTTGGTCTTCGGATGAGGTAACTCTTGAATTGCTTTGATCTTTGAAGGGTCAAGCTCAATACCCCTTCTACTGAGTATAAATCCTAACAACTTGCCATTCGGCACTCCAAAAGCACATTTGGCGGGACTAGTTTCAAGTTGTATCGACGCAAGAGATCAATGAACTTCCTCCAGTGGGTCAAGTGATCCGAACTCTCGCTGGATTTTATTATGACATCATCCACATACACCTCGATCTCCTTGTGATTCATATCATGAAATATAGTTGTCATAGCCCTCATATAAGTAGCTTCGACATTCGTGAGACCAAAAGGCATCTCCCGATAATGATATACACCCAAGGCTTAATGAAGGTTGTCATTTCTGCATCGTCTTCATCCATCAGGATCTGGTGATAACCCACGTAACAATCAACAAATGACTACATCTCATGTTTAGAGTAGTTATCAATGAGAATGTGAATGTTTGGCAATGGAAAATTATCTTTCGGACTAGCTTTGTTGAGATCTCTATAGTCAACACAAATTCTAATCTTTTCGTCTTTCTTGGCCACTAGAACAATGTTGGCTAACCAAGTCGGTAAATAACAATTTTTTTTGATAAAAGAGGATTTTCATTTAAACTTAAAATGGACACAAACTTTGGCCATATCCAAGGGACATTCCGCCTTCTTAAACATTACGAGGGAATTTAACAAGTCAAAGAAGTAAAATTGCATAAATGGTGGGTCTCGGGCCTTTTCCAGACTACCACCAATTTTCAAAATAAACATAAACACATTTCTTTACTACCTAGATGAGAGGGGAATCTGAAGTGGCGTAGAGGTCCAATTTGACAATTGTTCCTCTAGTTCAGCATCACGGTTGCCTAATATCCCAACCTCTTCCTCGACGATTGCATTGACTTCCTCTAAAAGGCCCCAGATTCCTTCCCCAAGACCACCGTCATTGACATACTCCCACACTGGGAATGACTAGTACAAATGAGGTATTGGCCTTGCCAACGTTCGATACATATTCTTCTTCATCACCTCTACTTCATCATCATCTGTCGGGACATAACCCAAACCAAACTTTGCTCCTTCTGCAAGAATTTTAATAGTCTTGACAATTCCTTAAAAGTGCTTCCCCAATCCAAAATAGCTTCGGAGAATGACCGTGACTATTATCTTGTAAACATAAGGCATAGGGGTTGCAGAGCTAAATAATCACCAGTGGAATTTACCAGCTCCACCGTGTAGAAATCACAACCTCGAGAGACCTCATCAACAATTGACGCATACCCATTGGAATGACTCCCTTCACCATGAATGACCAATTCCTGGTCATTCCAAAAAAATTTCATCAGTTGGTGGAGGGTATAAGGCACTACCCCGGTCATGTGGATCCATGGTCTTCCCAGAAGAAAATTGTAACTAGTACTGACATACAACACCTAAAACTCCACACTAAATTCTATAAGACCCATTAGAATCCCCAAGTTCACTGCACCCAACGTGTCTCTTTGCTCTCCATCGAAAGCTTTCACATTGACTTGATTCTGGTGAACCTTGCCCAAGTAAAAGTTTAGCTGCTTGAGAGTCGAAAGTAGGCAAATATTGACACTAGACCCATCATCAATCAAGACACGATTTGCAATCTTTTATCAACTCTTAACAGTGATATGGAGAGCTTTATTGTGAATTGCACCTTCAAAAGGTAGTTCTTCATCACATAAATTGATGTGGTTCCCTCAAATTACTTGGCAGACCATTGCCGCCAGAATATCACTATTTATACCCACAGGTACATAAGTGTCGTCTAAAACTTTCATGAGGGCTTGCCTATGTAGTTGTGAGGTCATCAACAAGCCCCACACATAAATTTGAGCCAGTTTTTTCTCGAGATGCTTCACGATTGAATAATTCTTCGGTTGCATTTTCCTCCAGAATTCTTCCACCTCGGCCTCAGTTATTTGCCTTTTAGACTCATCATTTTTCTGCACTCCTTGGGCCAATTATTTCGGTATGTAACAGCTACCGGATCTAGTCATGCCTTAAGTGACTGTCGCTTCTATAACAAACTTCTCTCAAGTGGGAATTTCTCTTGGCACCAAGGAAAGACCCTTCGCAGGTGTCATAATCACAAATTCCTTCGAGGTCATTTGGCCCAACCGAGACAATATCCTTTGCCATGCACCACTCCTCCTTCGTCTCTATCATGTTGATATTGACGCCTCCATTGGTTGGTAGAGTAATACTATTGACATTTGGTGCAGTGGTCGGAAGAGTGACCATTTTTTGGTCGATTAAGTCCTGGATCTTGTCCTTCAAATTAATATAGTCTTCAATATCATGCCCAACACTGTTGGAATGATATACACATCTTTGATCAAGTCTGTAAAATCTAGAGCTGGTATGAACAGGCTTGGGCCCCACTATATGAATAAAACTTGTTGCACTCAATTACTCAAATAGCTTTGTTCAGCTTTCAATGAGCGGAGTGACATTTCTAGGGGGCTTCTTCTCAAATCTCGGACGAGGAGGATCGTAATTGCCTTTTTTAGGGGGAGGCATTTGACAATAATTTGGGGTGTTTTGGCGGGGGTATTGATACCTTGGATATGAATTGGTTTGATAATTTGGTTGTGGAGCTTGGTAGTTCGGAGGGGTATTTTTTCAATATGGAGATGGGGGTTGATAAACTCGGGGAAGAGTTTGGTAGTTTGCCTGAATGTTTGCACAATTAGGGGTGACATTTCGATAGTTAGGAGATGTAGTTTGGTAAACTTGAGAGAGAGTTTGGTAAACAGGAGGAGGGGTTTGGTAAACAGGAGGGGGAGTATTTTGGTAATTAGGAGGAGGGGAATTTTGGTAATTTGGTGGAGGGGTTTGATAATGAGCATGTACATAACAAGCCGAGTATGAACTCTATGAAGGTCAAGAACGACCTTGGTACGATGAGGATTTTCTTGAGCAGAAGAAATATAAGACATGTATTTTCTCTTCTTCTTCAACAACCCCAAGGATCCGGACGAGGCAGAAACACAGACAATCTTCCCGGTTCTTAGTCCGTCTTTGATAGTCTCACCTACAATGACTATATCAGAGAACTTTGCTCCACTGAGTAGCATAATCCTATCATAATACTCGGGCTCTTGAACCCGCATAAATACTTCAACAATTTCTTTCTCAGACATAGGAGGCCGAACCTTAGCGATTGAACCCTAGTTGCCTCCTTTATCCATCTGTACGCAAATTACTTGTAACTTTCAGTTGATATTTGCTTCATCTTCTTTAAGTAATAACGATCAGGAACGATCTCTACATTGTAGGCGAATCGTTTGATGAAGTATTTAGCCAGAACATTCTATCTAGGCCATTGCCTCGTTTTTTGAGATGTAAACCATTCCAACGTTTCTCTACTTAAACTTCGGCTAAAGAGCCGCAGATACAAGGCTTCATTCATGCCAACTCCTACTAGTTGGTCACAATAAGCCTCAGATGAGCGAACGGATTTTTGGTTCCTTCAAAAGTGTCAAACTTTGACACTTTGAAACCATCTAGAAGGTCTAAGTTTGGATGGATGCACAAATCTTCATAATTGAACCCGAAAACTTCTGGAGTATAATTCAATTCTTTCACCACTTTCATGATTTCCTCTTTTAAATTCTATTGGAATGACTATTCTTTAGCCCTCTACTATTTTCACGTTCCTCGTAATGATCAATTTCGAAACATTTGGCGTAAGGCCCATGATAGATTGGGATTTGGAAAGTGGGTTTCGGAAGCAAGGGTGGAGCAATGGAAGGATTCTCGGCATTTTGGGAGGCTTGGTAATTTTGGTAGAAGTCATGGGGTTGGTAAGCTGATTTTGGTGATGAGGGAAGGTGTGCAGATTATTGACATTTTGGTTTTGCGGGGGAGGGCAAGCTTGCGAGTTGGCATTTTAAGGAAAAGAGAAGGTTTGAAGTTTGGTATATTGAGGGTAAGGTGGTGCTTGGTAGGAAGCGAAGGCGTGATGGGGGGATTTTGAGCGGGGTTAGATAGTGGGTTTTGGACAAGTTCCGTACATGAATTTGGAGAAGGGAAATGGAGTGGAGGCCTTCCCTCGCCTAGAGGGTTAAAAGAAAAAAATGGATTTGGTAGATCTTGCTTCCTCTGCACCTCAATCTTTAAATCTGCAATTTGTTGCATCAGTTGCATAATCAATTCATTATGTTCATCGACAGAGGGCTGAGCCACAACAACCTCAGTCAAGCCAATATCGTCATTGTTATCGCCCATTGTTGACTTTCATTTCTGAGAATTCTGACCGGGGAAGGAATCTTTGGGAGATTTTGATCTTGTAAAATAAGGGTGTTCAGCCAGCTTATCGACACAAATAAGTTATAAGTACCTGAAGAAGAAAAACAACCAAAGGCAAATCCATTAGTTTTAATTCATAGCAAGATGATGCAAAATATCACATAGAAGGCCTATAAGCACATAAGAATTGCTTCACTTAAGGATATGTTAACCCATGAGTAACGGGGACTGATTTATTAAGAAGCATGAATTTTCTCATTTTATTTTGAGACTATGACCTAGGAAGGTTGAATTGCACTGAGCAAAAGTCATCTTACTGCATCTCTTGGCATCTGTTGTTGTGAACCCAGTGTTTCCTTGTAGAATGAAAGGGGGGAAATAATTTTTTTAAAAGGATAGGGGCCATGCCTTAAAAGGCTGCCTACGTATCTCTAAAGGAGAATTCAAGCCCTATGTAGTTCGAACACAAGGATGATTTTGATTTTAATTCATTTCTGGATTATAAGGAAAATGAAAACATATAACTAAAACTCTTAAAACATAAACTATGCCTTTGTCAAGGCTTCTTCTTCAGACTAGTCAAAGCATTCTTCCTGCCGCCTGAAAACATGGGGAAATTTGACTTGGATCTTCCCTTGTTGATTAGGGACTCCACATCATAGAAGAATACGAGGCACTTTTCAATGTTGTGATCCTTAGTTCCGTGATAAAGGCAAGCTTAAAAGAGTTCACCTACAAAGGCAGACACCATTTCGACATTCTTTTTGGTAGGGGTCAGGATCCCACCTCGAACCAACTTATAGTAGATAGTCCGCCATGGATCTTCGAAAGGTGTGAATTAGTGACAGCGAAAAGAAGTATCCTCTGTGACTGGAATACCAGGCTCTGGTTGATCACAAGTAAAGATAGTGTAATGACCCCACATATAGCTAATTTTCTCGACGTTGCTCAGGTCGCGGATCGCTGTCTTTTGCTTCACAGATTTCTCTATGGTGTGCCCCTTTTGGTCTGTATGGTAGGCACTTGTCTTATGTGTATTGTCATGTTCAACCGTGGAAGTGGTCCCTTCGAGGGGTTTTATGATGCCTAAAGCCTTAAGATACTCGTAAATGAGAGCACACGAAATGACTTTTGCCCCCACACTATGGTTCTGACGATATGCCCAGAGGATGATCTTTTCGTCTTCTTGTTTCAATCATCCTTGCAAAGGAGTCATGTCATTAACTTGTTCGTCAGGTTCTTCTATCAGCAACTTCAGGTTTAGTGTTTTCAGTAATGGTGACACTAACCTCTTTATCACGGAAAAGGTATTTTTCGCGCAACCTCTTAATCTCCAAGGTTGCATCCTCTCTTTTTTTTTAGCGTAGCTGCTAGCTCTTTGTCCATGATAGCTAATCTCACCTTTTTAGTTGGTATCTCCACGTCTAATGCTGCACTTTTGGCTAGTGCGATTGCGGTGGCGAATTCTTGTTTTATTGCCCTTTCCCTTACTTCTTAGATCTCCTGGTGTAGTTTCAACATTAGTTTCCTCAGTCACTCCACTTCGACATTCTGGCATCTTCAATCTTAGCGGCGATTCAACATTTCCTGAGATGATGGAGTAATGTCTTGGGATTTGGTAGTGGGATTTAGTTTTGGCTGAGAAACTCAAGACTCGAAAAATCGTTTGGTTGAACACTGAGGTACTGACTTGTATTTCGTATTGTAGAGATTTTTAGAAAATTTTCAAAAAAGAGTGGGCTAAAACATCCTTATTAAAAGTAACGTATCACATAAACAGTTAAAGCACACAAAATATTTCTTCAATAGCATTCAAAAATGTTTAAAAAACATCAAAATGGGGAAATAAGTTCAGAAAGGAATATGACAAAACAAAGTACCAATAAAAGCAATCTCACGCAGGGGACGATAATTAACTTCAAGTTGCTTCTGATCCTTCACCAAGTCTGGCTCTGTTGGCGATGCTGGTTTCTTCACATATGGTGTATCTGTTTGCCCACAAATGATCTCTCGCTAGCCGAGCCCCTTCTTGATACCTGAACCTCTTTATAGACTGGATTTGTTGCTCCATACTATCATTTAACTCAGACATGCATTGTCTTGCTCTTTGTAGCTCTTGTTTTAGCTGGGCTATGAGTTTGGCATCATCTGAATGTCGGCGTTAATGATCCAACTTATTCTTCTCATACTTCTCTTGCAGTCGATTGAGTCGAACTTGAAGTTTAGCACAAACATCTGCAATAATATAAGGGACATTTTGACCAGGTTTGATAGTTGTAGTGAGGTTCTTCCTTAACCATTGTTTGTACTCTTTAGAACATTTAGGTTGAAATCTGTTCGGGACCGGCTCACCCAACACCATTCGAGTCTTCCATGCTTGAAGTATCTTTCTAGAAAAAGCGACTTCGCCAATTTTGTGATCTGTCGCAAATCTTCCCATGTCTGCGGTTTGGGGAAGCTCTTGTTTTCCTCCTAGTTGTCTAAGGACTTGAGCTGGAGTATACGGTCGAGTTCCTCTCAATCCGAGAAATATCAAGTACGGGGTCTTTTCACTTCGAATCACCATTTGTTTTGTTACTAACATACTTCTGATTGACCGTTGCACATTTTTTTCTTTTAATCTCTAAAGTCTTGGATACTAAAATTCTTGACCACCAGTTATATGGAAATGATTAAGTTGCACTCACAATCGTGAGTTTCAATTTAGTTTGGTCTTCTCAAGGGATCTGGTTCTTCTGGATCATGGTCTTTGATCATGTGTCTCATTATCCACTATTGAAGTATCAGGTTGCATCCTTGAAAGAAATGTTCGCCGATTTGATACTTATCTAAAGCTCTGTAAATGTCGGCCAGAATCATGGGTGCCAAAGTGTAGTGCTTGACTGCCGACCTATAGCCTACCCCATTAAATATTACATGAGGGACCATTACTACACTGGGATGGATATTGTAATTTGAGCTTTGGGGAAATACCATTGTTCCAAGTAGGCATATTGCTAAAACAAGAGGACATGTTTCCTTAAATTTTTCTTCCGAGACAAATTCTTCTTTGAACTTTTCAAAAGCTCTTGCACGTCCAAATCGATAATAAATCTTTTGAAGTTGAATGTTTGGCCCGGGAAGCTTGTTCATCCATTCGGCTTTTACAAGTGAAAGTTTTTCTTTGATTTTGTCAAAATCCCATACTTTGGGAATAAGCCGATCAGTATCGAGCTTACACTACTTTTTGTTGCACATGCTTACACTCTCATAACTAGCAACAACTTCCTCGATAGTTAGAGTCATTTATACTTCCCCGAATTGAAATACCATGTTATCCCTATCCCAAAATTGCACCATTGTTCCAATCAAATCTGGACAAGCCACCATTTCTATTAATGACGTGAAATGACCTATGTGTCTTTGAACCTTTTTCTTGTCTTCATAGTTCATAAACTTCCACCAAACTTGGAGGTAAGGATGGGGTATGGTCACCATTCAAGTCCTCAAGGGCTCATACATTGGAGTCATCCTAAAAGAAAAAGAGAAAACAGTAAGTTACTCTCACCCTCATTAGATAATTGATTCGTTTAAAGTAGCATATACATCCTTCAATTAAACACATAAGCATGATTGTCTTTTATTGAACAATGAGCCAAATAGACACAATGTGGGCTTCTAATAGACCCAACACGCCTTGGGTGTGGGGTCAACTTAGTTCAAAATGCGCTAAATTGGGATTTAGTTTCGCTCTACGCTAGTTGACTAAGAGTGGCTTTTGAAAGACCAGGAATCCAAGCAGACAACTTAGGGTGGAACTCACGACAACCATTGGATGCCTGACAAACCAATAAATTTCTGATCATTCCGGAAAAGAGTTGAGTATAAAAAGCCCCGGCTGTGATTACGCAAAAACCATTCTTTAATATACTATATACATATCAATAAAATGTCGTGATTGCAATGACAATTTATAAAAATTTAAACAAGTAAAGCATAGATAAACAATTCAACAATTAACAATAAATAGTCAAATAGTCAAATCATTATGGTTAGAACTTAATTAAATCCCCAACAGAGTTGTCATTTCTGTTTTAAAGAAATAGATAGGTCTTTTCCTTTGAAAAATCAATTCAACTTATTTTTCAAAGAAAAAATGATTTTACAAAAGAAAGTCGCCACTTAATTTTTGACAGAAATTAAGAAAACTTAAGATTTTTCAAAAGATTTAAACAGATTAAAAATCCTTCAAAATCCAAGTTCAGGGTTCAATTTACATTTCGAGAAGGGTTTAAGCATTCGAAATGTCCGCTAACATGCGGTTAACCAACGATTTGACTAAAAGTTTTGACTATATTTTGAAAATGTTAACTAAGTAATAAAAAAATCCATTTTTTTTAATTAGGAAGGAAATAAACTAGAGAGATTTTTTGAAGAAAACTAACTCATATTTTGACAAGACAATTAATACATAAAACTAAGTAATAACTATAAATATCTTAATTTTAACATAAAAGGAAGAAATGACTTTCTTTTGAGGAATTTAATTAAATTATAAACCAAATCAAATAAAGAGAGTTAGAACATACAAGAAATAAAAAGACAAAGTAACAGTGAAGTCGAATTTGGGCTTTTGGCACAAACTCAAATATTCTGGACCTTTGGTCCACCTGCCCTAAGCCTAAAGTTTGCCCCAATATTAATGGACTTGGACCCATTTATTTAAAATCCACTGCTGGCCACTTTTGAGCCTTTTAGGCCCATTTAGTTGTTAGAACCTACTGCATATACACCAAGTGTATCACCCTGCATATAGTAATTTTTAAGTTGTATATCAGCCTAATCTCTTCGACATACTGTACATTTGCTCCTTTTTCTTGTATTTCGCTGCATTTAAACTTGTATTGCTAGATTTTGGGCTTGTATGTCATGTATAAAGAGTGTATACAACATGTATATCACTCTCTTTTGGGAATGAAATCTACCTCAATTGCACCTGTGCTGCTTCCAATTTGATTTAAATAAAATTGAGGCCAAAATAAAAAAAAACTCAATGTTTGGGCCTCTATGGCCCAACAAAAAATGCAAATGGGGAAGAACTGATTCAAAGTGGGTTGTCTCGGCATTTCACATAAAAAAAAAGAATTAGTATATGATAACCATAAGCATACCAATTCGACTTAATGGCAATTAGGACAAATCCATTAGGAAATACAATCAGTGATCTCTGTAAGAAAGAAACAAAATATTTTGAATGTGGAAAAACAAATATATACTAGATTAAATAAACAAGATATATTAACATTTCAGAATCGATAGCTATAACTGAATATGCCAACTAATTAACTACACATTGATGCAACAAAACAGTGAATTAAGACTTAGTCATAACAAACAAAAAGCGAATTTGAATCTACTAAAATATTAATGAAGTACAATATGAATAATCTCTTTATACGACTAAGAAATGAAAATTGCACCAAAGATAAGAGAACTAATCCCATAACGAATAAATCCTATAAAAATAATCACACTATTAGTCATTTGGTTCGATTAAATTTGTGAGAAAATAATCGCTTGAGATAGCTTAGACATGAAGGCTAGAAGGAAGAACATTTTTAAAACCGAGCTCATAAAGCAACACGACAAGAAACAAACATGAGTTAAAACTAAACAAGTTAGAGTCTTGGATTGCAAGGCTTTGGAAAACGAGCAAGCCAACACAAACGGACATTCCATCAGCTTAAAATAACTAGTTTTATCTATTCATAATATGAAATAAAAGGGAATATACAACCGATTCTATTAAAAAAAGATATCAAATATACATTAAGCAACAGATAGATCACAACACTTAATTTGCAAATAACAAGAGTAGAAAACAACCTATATATGAGATTATGGATGTCAAAATAATTTATAGAAGATGATTTCAAGCTTCGTGACTGAACCATGACTTTCACATCTCACCAGTCGAGATAATAGTGAAATAAGAAGATTCTAACAATGAGAACATGAACTCGGGACCAAGGGGAAACATCAAACCTTCAACAAAAACAAAAAGAAACAACAACAATGTACTTTCAAACAAATTCTTTCACTGATTTGCAGCCAACTAAGAGTCAAAACTATTCCCAAATACTAACATATAAACAGCTCACACAATTGAGAATCAAATAACAACACATTAAGAACAAAAGTTACTTGAACCGAAATAAGTATTACTTTTCGAAGTGCAGTGAAACTGGGACAACTAACGAGCTTGGAGAGCAGTGACTTCCAATGACTCTGAGAGATACAGATGAGCAGTAAAATGCCACGTTCGGAAAAAGAAAATATAACCTAAACACTCTCTGTAATACTTGTGGACTTTTGGGTCGATTTTTCCTTCAAAGAAACCTATTTATTTCAATGTATCATTTGCTTTATATCGGCTAAAAATTTTCCAACCTTAAACAGTGTAAAAAAAGGGGGTATTTATAGGGGATTTCTAGGGTTTGATTTGGGTAAAGGGCTGAGATATTGGATAAGAAGAAGGCCCACGAATTTGAAAATTCCCCCTCAAATTCTCTCTAAGAACAGAGGAATATGTTGAATCAATTTTAAATTGAACGGATTGAAGGCGAGGTGGACGCTGCAGATCGATTCTCTCTTCCTTGTAATGCTACATGGAGCGATACCAAGGTTGCACGGATGGAAGACACATGCTTTTGCTTTTGGAATCGTACTGCTCGAGAGGGACGCTGAAGAAGAAGACAAAGGAAATTGTAGTATACTGTTGTACGCGTAGATGTCGTGACGATCTCCGTGTATTTCGCCGTTTTCCTTCACTATTTGGAATCATTACGGTGTATTGTCGTTTCAGAGTTGTGAACGTTAGAGAGAGGACGTCGTGTTGTTGGCGTTGATGCTACCGTTGGAATTTGTGTACTGCTGCTAGAAGACGTCGTTTGAGGTTTCTACCTATGTTGATGCGTATGCTGGCATAATTCTTTTCAGAATTGATAGTTGGGCCGGGAGGAAGTAAATTGGAATTAAATGGGAAATTTGGTGGGCTGGAACTTATGGTATTGCCAGAGGCTGTTGAAAGTGTTTTTGGGCTGATTAAAGGGCCCATTTTTTGGGTCTAAAAGAATTAGAGGCTAAGATAGGAAATCACTATATTTGCAATTACAAAATAACTATTGAATTACAATTGTAACCAATTTAAGTTGAAATTTTAGCCAAATTGAATAAAATTGGCGAATTCGGCTAACAACAAAATAATACGAATTAGTATCAATTAATGAGCTTTTTATTATTAACGAAATAAAATAATTCATTTAATTATAAAATAATTAATTAAAATACAAATTAATTAATTCAAAATTAAAACTATTTAAAATATACTAATTACATATATAATTATATGAAATATATTTTATTATTCAAATTACTACAAAAGTTGACTGAAATAACTTAAAATAACCTTGAAAGTATTTGAATCTTATAAAGCTAATTATTCTAAATCGTTTGAAAATTAAAGAGCTCGGAAATTAATTATCATAGGGGAGGGTCAAAATTGGCTGTCAACAATCTCAGAGATAAAATTACAAATGACCGGCATATTGCCGAAGGGGTATTGTCATTCACTACTCCGTCATAGACGCTTAATAGTTTCATCATCAGGTAAGCAGAATTTTAGCCATATCATTATTACATCTGTGTTTTACTGGTTAAAAAAAGTGTACCGCCATTTCACACACCGTTCTAATCGAGATTATGAAAGGATTTTCACCATTTCTCTTTAAATTCAGTGCCTGATCTGTGAGTCATTGATCATCCATTACTCAACTCCAGCCGCAACACCGAATAACACCATCACTTGGAGAGATCAACTTCTATTTTTCTCTAATTCTGCACACAATCAATGGTCGCCGACATGAATGGGCATTTTGCCAGTTGGCACAACCTTCAAAACCACAAGTAAAATGCAGTAAGCACTCTATGAGGGCTTCACGTTTCCTATGTTTGGGGAGGGAGATGGTAGTAGTAGTGGAATAAACTCGAAGGTATTTCTTTAAACGATGGTTCTTTCCCGAGAAGCAAAAATATTTTTTTATTTTATTTTGTCCTTGAGTCTATTTTGGTGTCGAACCGGATTGGCGTTCTCTATGTTAAATTGTAGGCAACTTTCAAATGAGAAAATGCCAAGTTTTAGTGAAAATCGAGTCTTTTGTTACAACTCTTACAAGAGGGACCACCAAAAACATTATTCGCAAAGGAATTTCATCTTTTAAAATGATTTCAACAATGGGACAAATTGAATTGAAAATCAAAATTTTGTCATGATTCGTACATTCTTGATTTTTTTTATGATTTACAATAGGGATTTCCCTGTTGTGGTTGTCACAAGTCATGTGATTTTATTAATTTTGAGACTCACTTGAGAATTTATTGGATTGTAATGCCTTGAGCGGAGATCATTTTATTCATTCTTATATGTACTTGTTGTCTAGAAATTCTCCTAAAATATTCTTTAAGGCAAAATTCTAGATTTGACGTGGCTTGAAAGATGAACCTATAGCCTTTTTGACTAGACACTCTATCCCTTATTTCCGCTCCTATTAAAATGATCTTAGTCAGCCCCATTGAGCCTAAACCATATTTCTTGGCCACCATGTTTCATATCTTCAACATTTGTAACTCTTTAGCTTAACACCGTCATATCTCCTAGTGCTGAATGAATGTGATATAGGCTAAAAACCTAAGTTTGGGGGAGAAAAAGAGGAAAAAATGAAGGTGAATTGTAGGCAAAAGCTTATGTTTGGGGGTTCATAAAAAATGAAAAAAGAGGTTTGAGCTAAAAAGCATAAATCACCATGAGCTTAAAAGTGAAGAGTGTTGAAGAAGTCATAAATGAAGAGAAACAAAATTTTTGGGTGCTAGCTCGTCGTATGTACAGAAGATTTGTTGAAGGATTTTCATCCATATCTTCCCCATTGACCAAGTTGACTCAGAAGAAGGACAAATTTCAGTGGTCAAATGAGTGTGAGAAAAGCTTCTCAGAACTGAAGACTAGGTTGACTACAACTCCAGTCTTGACTCTACCACATGGTCAAGACGGTTATATTATTTATTGTTATGCATCTAGGGTCGGCCTAGGTTGTGTGTTGATGCAGCGGGGTAAGGTCGTAGCTTATGCTTCTAGACAACTTAAGGTTAATAAGAAGAATTACCCAACTCATGACCTCGAGCTTGCAGCTGTAGTATTTTCCCTAAAGAGTTGGAGACACTACTTGTATGGTGTTTATGTTGATGTCTTCACAGATCATAAGAGCCTCTAATATGTGTTCACCTAGAAATAATTGAATTTTCCTCAGAGGAGATGGCTTGAATTCCTCAAAGCCTATGACATGAATGTGCTTTACCATCCTTGTAAGTCCAATGTAGTGGCTGATGCTCTCAGTAGGCTAGCTGTCTATGAGTACCGTAGCACATGTTGAGGAAGAAAGGAAAGAGCTAGCCAAAGATATTCACCGCTTTCTCGCTTAGGAGTTTACCATACAGACACATCAGATAGTGGGGTGATAGTTTAGAATGGATCATAATCTTCATTGGTAGCGGAGATTAAGGAAAAAAAGGATAGAGATCCTATATTAATTCAGTTGAAAGGTGCAGTTCATCGACAGAAATTTGAGGTTTTCTCCCAATGGGGAAATGGTGTAATTCGTTATCAGGGTCACTTAGGTGTTCCTAGTGTTGATGAGTTGAGGCAGAAGATACTTATAAAAGCTCATAACTCTAGTTATTCCATTCATCCAAGTGCCACAAAGATGTACCGTGATCTATGGGAAGTCTTTTGATGGAATGGAATGAAGAGGGACATAGCAGACTGTATGGTTAAGTGTCCTAATTGTCAGCAAGTTAAGGTAGAACATATTAACAATACTACATAGAAGTGGGAAGTGATAAAGATTGACTTCATTACGGGGTTACCTCATACTCACAGACAACATGACTCCATTTAGGTAATAGTGAACAGAGTTACTAAGTCTGCTCACTTCTTGACGATCAAGTCTATAGATTCAGTGGAGGACTATCCCAAATTCTACATCCATGAGATAGTCAGGTTGCATGGGGTTCCCTTGTCTATCATCTCAGATAGAGGTCCTCAGCTTACCTCTCATTTCTGGAAATCATTTCATAAAGGTCTTGGTACTCAGGTAAATCTAAGTACAACATTTCATCCACTGACGGATGGTCAGGCAGAACGTATCATTCAGACCTTAGAGGACATGCTGAGAGCTTGCGTGATCGATTTCAAGGGTAGTTTGGATGATCAACTACCTCTCATAGAGTTCACCTCTAGAAATAACTTTCATTCCCGTATTCAGATTGCCTCGTATGAGGCAGTATATGGGCTTAGATGCAGGTCCCCGATTGGTTGGTTTGAAGTAGGTGAAGTAGCCTTTATAAGGCCAGATTCAGTTCATGAGGCAATTTAGAAAGTTCAACTCATCAGAGATAGACTATAGACAGCTCAGAGTCATCAGAACTCCCATGCAAATGTGAGGAGAAGGGACTTAGAATTCGAAATAGATGATTGGGTTTTCCCGAAGGGGTCACCTATGAAGGGAGTGATGAGATTTGGCAAAAAAGGAAAGCTCAGTCCTAGATATGTAGGTCCTTACAAAATCATGAATGGGGTTAGTAATGTGGCTTATGAGTTAGAGTTGCTTGTAGAACTAGTAGGGATTCATCCAGTCTTTCACATTTCGTTGTTGAAGAAGTGTGTGGGTGATCCGACATTGATATTACCATTAGAGAGTGTGGTTGTGAAGGATAGTCTCACATATGAAGAGGTGCCGGTTGAAATTCTTGACTGTCAGGTTTGTTGGTGGAGGAATAAGGAAGTCGCTTCAGTGAAGGTTTTGTGGAGGAGTCGGTCCGTAGAGAGAGCTACCTGGGAAGCAGAAGCAGCCATGATGGCCACGTCCACGTATCCTCACCTCTTTCCTTCTGATTTTGTTTTATCTTGAGGTAATAGTTCCTCTCTAGTCTCTCAGTTTAATCATGTGTAATTCAGTCTCAACATCTTGTTCCCTCAGTTATTCTTGCATTTCATCATATTTGCATGTTCTTGGAACTCAGTTAAGTTAGATAGCCATTTCTATTACTTACTGGTGGGATTGCAGCTCCTTCCATCCATATTCATCTTGTTTAGACTTCATTTGAGGATGAATATTACCAAGGGGGAGATAATTTAACACCTCGGACCCCAAAATGAAGAAAATCCTAGTTTTTAGAAAAATTGGTGCTAGTACCAACGGAAGTACCCATAGACCGTAGGTAGGGTTCCATTGTTAAGGCCCAAATGTTGATGGTCTTTGATGCCACTGACAGTCGACCAGTACGGTCCATGGTTGGACCTATGGACAGTAGGTCTGACCGTAGGTGACGGTGAGCAGCCAATTGGAGGGAATTGACTACTTAGGTCAACTTCAAATGGTCATATCTTTTATAACAAAATCAAATAGGTGGCCCATGACCTAACAAATTAAAGATAATTGAATCTTCTTTCCAACACCACCGAGTTTGCTAAAATCCCAGCTCTGAGTAAAAGTTATGCTCATTTTAGTGAAGCCCTATCCTTCATACCACGAACCACGACCGCAGTCGACGGTTGGTAGTCCAAACAACAGTCCTTAGGTCCCTCTGTGGATGGCCTTCGACAAGGTTTTTAGATAGGGTCATTTAGGTTTTTTTCCTATGCGTTTGGGCCTTTAACTACATCATTTAATGCCTAAATTATGTCATTTTACTCAGTCTAAGCCTAATAGCTTAGTCAAACTTATCCAAAACCCTCATTCTCCAAAAATCATCCAAATTTGGAGTAAAAACAAGAGGACAAAGTCGACCAAACCTCCCAAGAACAAGCAACAGTGTTCTTCAAGGTTCAGCCCCAAAATCCAAAGGATTTCTCTATATACTTCGTCACCAGGTATATGGGATTTCACTAGTGTGTTCCTTTCATCCACTAGGTCCCTAAAATTCAGTCAGTTCCTTGATTTCCCATACCTTGTTTAGACCTAGGGTTTCTAAAACCTTTGATATTTACTGTGATTTAGTTGTTATGGTATCCTAAATTGAAATAGCTTGGTTGTTGTAAAGATGCTTAATTCCTTGTATGAAACTCAGAACCCTAGTTTGTATAAATTCTCTTAGCTTATTAATTATACTTCCTAGGTCAATTAAACAGATAATCATACTCTAGATTTCGAATGTTACATTATCAGTATAAAATGTTGCATTCTCAGATTGCATGTCAGTATTTTGAGCTATCCAATATTTCAGTTACATTGTGTCATATACATATTCAGTTAGGAGTAGACTTAGCACCGAGTTGTACTAGGTTAAGTGTACCATCATAGTCCCAGAACTACGTGCCCCCATAGGAGTATAAGTCCCCTTTGTTGGGCATCAGATTTAGTGATCACGCCAGTCATGCCTTTATAACCATGACAAGGTATATTGGGTCCTCTTGATGGGGTGTATACATCAGACTCCAAGTTTAGCTCATGTGGTTTATATCGGTTAATAGTAGCTCCCACAGTCACACTCTTAGTGCATTTGACTAGGTTTTCAGTATATACTTCAGCATCCAGTTCAGCATGTTATTTTCATGACTAGTACTTGGTCATTGCTTTCAACTTAACTTTTTAGTTATGGATCAATATTTACATTCTTGCCCAGTTTATGACATTGCTCAGTTATGCGTTGTTCAGCTTATATATATTTGTTCAACTTATTATCTATATCTTGCATGTTCAGTACATTCCAAATACTGACACATACTATGCGGTACATCCTTTCATGATGTAAGTTTAGGTACTCAGTATCCATATCATGCTTAGATAGTTTCTCGATCCATATTTCAGCAAATTCAATGGCGAGTCCTCACATTTTGAGGACAATAGATATTCTTTTCATTTTAGTCTTTTTATTTAATTTTCAGTTTGGTCAGACTTAGCTAGGGGGCATGTCCCAACAACTCAACTCAATTAGAGGCTTTTTAGACATAGTAGTAGAATCAATTTTAATTGTTCAGTTTAATCTTTTAGTTGTTATTAAACTCTTAGTATGTTTTATACATTCAGACTAGTTGGGTATTCCGTACTTTTAGTTATTCATTTTTTAGCTTCGGCATAGTACATGTTTTATTCTTTGATTCTCAATATGGTTGATCTATGCCAGACACAGGGTTTGCTTGGGGTCACTCGTGATACCAGGGCCCATGTTATATCAAGGGGGTAGCCTCGGGGCGTGACATTCAATGTCATCAAAAGTATTCTAGTAATTCTATTAACCCCTGCTCCAAGGAATGCTACAATCAACATAACCAAACCAGTGTTGTTGCTGCTCAAAATGAGAGGAATATTTTGAGGTCTTGCTCATAAAAACCCCATGACCATCTCTGAAAGTTTGTGAATATTTGTGGACTTTTTACTTTTGAAAGCATCACACAAGAATCCATACGTTTGAGGCTACTTATTTTCTCCTTAATGGTAGAAACAACCAAGTGGTTATCAAAACTACCGCAAATTTCATAGCATTGTGGGGGGAACTAACAGAGACATTCCTTGCAAGATTTTTTCCTCCTTCGAAGATGGTGAAACTGAGACGTCATAAAAAATTACAAGAGAATCAAAGGTTAACCAATTCATGAAACATGGTTCTCGTTTCAAAGGCTAATGATTCAATGTGTAAAGCATGGTATTGCGAATAGATTGATATTGCAATACTTTTATCGAAGCCTTGACAAAGTGAACAAAGGGTTGGCTGACAACCCCATTAAAAAGGAATAGCATGGCAACAATTTGCAGTGGCTTCAAGCCTACTTGATGAAATAACAAAAATCAACAAAGCATGGCACACTATAGATGATCGTGTGTCTCCTCTACAACTGGGTATGACCAAAGAACAAGAGGAAAAGAACCAAAAATGTAATGAGAATATAGATAAGATGATGATTCAACTTGACGTCTTGTGGAACGAGTGGTTTGTTGTTGAAGGCAGCCAAGGCTAAATGTGAATCAAGATTGGAACGAAAGTAGTGACGATAGTTTGGATAATGTTGAGTGGTATGATCTAGATGAAACTTGGGAAGGAAGTGAGTGTGATAAAGGAATAAATGTGTCCCTTCACGACTTAACTAAATAGAGAGATAACAATCCAATCCAAAAAGTGCTCAGACTGAGGATTTTCTAGTTAAGATTCTTGATAAGGTCAATGGATCTAATATGATATTCAAAGAGATGAGAAGTGATTTCTCATTGTTGACAAATACAGTCACTTCCCATTAGTCATCGATTAATCAACTTGAAGAGAAGATGGGCAAAATTTCTGTTAGTATGTATTTAAGTTTGGAAGAAGTATATTCTCATCATGTTAGTGTTGACAAAAATATTGATACCCAAGGGTCATCCATAGTAATTAGGAATGGAAAAGTATTACAAAATTAGTTGGTTATTGAGTAGTAATAAGAATATGGTTGTCAATAATGAGACACCCAAACAAGTGCATGAACCATCAGAGGAGGACATTGAAAATAATTCCAAAGAGAATGATATAGATGGTAATGGAATGGCCCCAACTGATCAAGTCACAATCATAATAACTCCTCATTTTCTTCAACGATTGAATAAGAAAGAGAATACTGCAATATTTCAAA
Source organism: Solanum verrucosum (assembly GCF_900185275.1). Lineage (NCBI taxonomy): Eukaryota > Viridiplantae > Streptophyta > Magnoliopsida > Solanales > Solanaceae > Solanum > Solanum verrucosum. The sequence continues at coordinate 309,496 of NW_026020004.1, forward strand.
AGTTCTTGGGGTAGTAAAGGATTTGCCAGTAAATATTTCTTTGGTGGATGTGTTGCTTGAACTGTCTGAGTTTGAAAATTTTATGAAAGAGTTGGTCACAAAAAAACAGTTGATAGAATGTGAAACTATTGAGATCCCTCAAATTTATGGTTTTATGATGACAAACAATGCAATTATGGAGAAGGATGATCCTCGAGAGTTTAATATACCATACACTATTGGAGTCCATAAACTTTCAAAGCCTTTGTCTGACCTTGGGAAAAGCATCAATTTAATGTCCTTGAAGGTGTTCAATAAAAAAGTGCTTGAGAAACCAAATCCAACTAATATGAGGCTATTGATGTCGGATGGGTCAATCAATAGTCTGATAGGGGTGGTGTATGATGTCCTAGTAAAGGTAGATAAGATTGTATTCTCATCTGATTTTGTGGTGTTGTATTGTAAAATCGATGTTGAGGTCCCCATTATACTCGATATGCCATTATTTTCCATGTGAAAGGCTTTAGTTGATGTCGAAGGGGAAGAGTTGAAATTTTGGATGACTGAAGAAGAATTCAACTGAAATATATGAAAGACCATGAAGTACCCAAGTGATATGCATGTGGTCTCTCACTTAGACTAAGTTGATGAAGCTGTAACAAGCATCGGTGAAGCAACTTATAGTGAGGAATCATTGGCTGTGGTATTGCATAATTATGATGAAAAAGAGATAAGTAAATATGATGAGGTGGTTGTTTCCCTTTCAGTGTAAGGTCTTTCACATTTAATCTGAAGAAGCTAGACATAGATTTGTCAAATCAAGAAGTGTCACCAGCAAGCGATCAATAATATAACCTCTAAAATTAGAGTTGAAAGTATATTCCTCCACATCTTAGATGGAAAGTTGTTGGTGATAATTGTAAATGACATAGACGAATGGAAAGTTGCATTGATGAGAGTTTTGAAGAAACAAATTAATGTTTTGGGTTGGTCTATTACAGATATATTGGGGATCTCTTCGGGTGTTTGTACTTATAAAATTCATCTGACCGAGGGTTGTAAGCTAAGCATAGAGCACCAACGGAGGTTAAATCCTCCAATGCAAGTAGTAGTGAAGAAATAAATCATAAAGTGGCCGGATGCGGGTGTGATATTTCCTATTGTGGTTTGCTAATGGGTAAGTCCTATTCAATGTGTCCCCTAAAAGGGAGGCATGGCGACAGTTCCAAATGAGAAGGATGAACTTGTGGCTACAAGACTAGTGACTGGTGGAAAGTGTGCATGGATTACTAGAAGCTAAATTTGTGAACCGACAAAGACCATTTCCTTATGCCCTTAATCGACCAAATGCTTGACCATTTTGTGGGAAAACGGAGGTATTGCCTCTCGAAAGGTTATTCGAGCTACAATCAAATATCTCTAGCACAGGAAGATCAAGCAAATAACATATTTTCTTATTCTTCTACGACATTTGCTTTCAGGTGGATTCCTATTAGGTTGTGCAATGCACCACCCATTTTCCAAGGGGAACGTGTTGTCTATATTATTTGATATGGTGGAGGAGTCACTGAAAGTTTCTATTGATGCTTTCTGTAGTTTTTAGACTCATTTGAAGAATTCTTAAACAATTTGGGGAAGAAATTGCAACAATGTGTTAATTAAAATGTGTTTCTCAATTAGGAGAAGTTTCACTTCACAATGAAGAAATGGATAGTCCTCGGGCACAAAATTTCAGGAAAAAAGAATGAGGTAGACAAGGATAAAATCGATGTCATTGCTATGTTTCTCCCCTAATTTCAGTGAGCGGTGTGAGGAGTTTCCTAGGCCATGCAGAATTCTACTAGCGATTTATAAAAGATTTCTCCAAGGTAGTTGTTCCTTTGTGGTAGTTGCTTGTAATAAAAGATTTCTCCAAGGTAGTTGTTCCTTTGTGGTAGTTGCTTGTAGAAGAAATTGTTTTTCAGCTTGATGCCAATTGTATGAATGCATTTCTTATTTTGGAAGACAATTTTTTTGGCCCCACTTACCATTGCATCTAATTGGAACCTTCATTTTGAGATTATATGTGATGCAAGTGGGATAGCACTTGGCGTTGTTCATGGACAACACAAGAATAAGTTTTTCCATCACATTTACTACGCTAGAAATACGGACAATTGTGCTCAAAAAAATTTAATGCTAACTGAGCAAGAACTTCTAGTAGGTATGTTTTCTTTTGAAAATTTAAGAGCATATTTGTTGGGTACAAAAGTTGTAGGGGATACTGATCACGGAACCCATAAGGCATTTGATGGAAAAGAAGGAAGTCAGGCCTAGATTGATTTGATGGGTTCTTCTTTTCCAAGAGTTTTACTTTGAAGTGGAAGAAAGGAAAGTGTCATGACCCAAAGTATACGCTAGGCGTAACATGGCATATAGGACCATAAGAGGCTTTACACAAGCCACTTTCCATATATCACAAGATAACATAAATAATGATTTCAAAAAATAGTCTTATATCATAAAAGAGTTTGACAAGCCGAAGTCTAACATAAGTCTCAATAAGTCATCTATTACATCATAAGGGAAGTAATGGGGATGTAACTCATACATCACATACAAAGTCTGAAAATTGAAGTAAAGAATGAAATAAGTGTGTCTCGGTCCTTGGAGCATGAGGACTCACAAATCCTTCAACATTAAAAGATAAAATAGCCACGAGTGTGAGAGGTAGAAGCGTCGAACCCTACATTAGTGAAACAATGTAGGTGCAAGTATGCATTAGAACATGCAAAGTACTAAGTATGATAGCAATAAGAGTGATGAAATCATGCTAAAAGAAGTTTACATGACATTCAATGACCAAGCTAAATCATACGATTAAAGAGTTAGAAAACATAAATCATAATCATGGTAAATGCAAGCTTAACATCTTTAAAAAAGTTGTTAGATACTTTGATAAAGTAACCTTAATTCATTATTGTGGGAAATTTACCTTATAACCAATATAGACTATGTGAGCTATAATATAGAATCCAGTGTCTATCTCACACTGAAAAGGGATGTGCTTATTTATCAATGAAAGAACCATGGATCTAAGCTAAAGTGGATCCACTAGCTAATGTCTATCTGAGACAATCTTCTTATGGTGACAAATAGTTTATGGGACATGGATAATCACCGCTAGTAAAAATCCCACAGAATAGTCTATAAATATATTCATTGTATTATCCGTGGAAAGTCACAATTAAGCAACCAATCCAAGCTAGAATTCATTAAGAATAGCTCCGTAATCTTAATTCAACTTAGGTGAGAAAACCTTTGAACCTTATGAATATTTTATGTGAGAAATCATTTCAGAATCATGTTCTTAGTTGTATGTGAGAAAAGCTTTCACAGCAACCTTGATACTTTACTCTCAAAGCATCCTCAAATCATGTACATTAACTTCATAAAAGCATGAATGTCTTCATAAATTCATCTTTCATAGTTCATAAGCTCTATCATTAGTCTAAAAAGCATGGATCATGCATGAGTACATGTGAATTTGACTTAAAATCATGTAAAAACTTTCAATTCATGCATTAGAAGATAAGAAACAAGTAATATAATCATAATATAAAAGAACTCATGAAGATGAAATAAAATTCTAACTTTTTGATTGACAATCTATCTTGTAATACTTTAAGAATTTAGGAACCCTGTGGAGGACAGGACTCCATAGGGGAAGGCTAACATACCTTAGTGAATTGGAGTTCTTGAAACCAAACCCAAGATTTTCTTCCTTGGTTCTTGAGAGGATTTTGGGAATGATCTTGGAGAGAAATTTAGGATTTGGGTGAATGCTTTATAATTGTTATATTTTGGGCTTAATTCACATAGATAGGTCTTGAAATAGGGTTTAGAACGACGTAGTTTAGATGCCAAACACATAGGGGAAAGACCAAATTGACGTTAGCTCAAAAACTGATGAAGTCACCTAAAAGGACGGCTGGACGGTCTGTATAAGGCCGCACTGGCTGTATAGGAAACTATGCAGGAGATACCTTTCCTGGAAGCCCTGGACGGCTAGGCAACATCCTCTAAATTGTCCATTGATGGATAAGTGGTCCGTTCAGGGGTCCGTGCAGGTGCTCCAAATTATTGGAAGCCTTGGACAGCCAAGCCACTAAGCCTAAATGGCCAGTGAACCCCTAAGCAGATCGTTTAGGCTTCATTTAAGGGTTTATGGTTGTTTTAGGCTGATGGACTTGTTTGTTAGCCCATCTTAACTTTTTCTCAAGTCTAAGGTGTTACAATATCTCCCCCTTGGAAACATTATTCCTCAAATGGGACTCAAACTAGTATGAAAAAGAGTAGGAGAGATTCTAACAATCCAACATGAATGCAACTCCATCTAAATGCACATAACCTAGGAGGAACATTGACTCCAAGCTAAAACATTTTTAGAACATCATTTCATAAGGCATACATACAAGTCGCACTCAAATGCATAGAATCACGAATCAATCAATCACGCTCAATCATATTCTCAAAAATAAAATTTTTCTTTCATGAGCATTAATACATGAGGAAACATGAGGATTAATAAGATACATGAAACAAAAAGGATGAACCATGCAAGCTAAATACCTGAAGCTAGAGTAGGAATGGAGGGAAAGAGATGAGGATATTGGGATATCATATTGGCCTCGGTCTCCAAAGTAGCACCCTTAACCAATTGATTTCTTTACAACTCTTTTACAGAAGCAACTTCCTTGTTCCTCAACTTTCAATCTTGTAGGTCTAAAATCTCAATTGGAACATCTTCATAATAAAGACTTTCCTTTATGCCGAGATTCTCTAATGGCACAATCGATGTTGAATATCCAACATATATCTTCAATAAGGACACATGGAAACTGGATGTACGGATGCTAAATCAATAGGCAATTCAAGCTCATAAGGAACCTTGCCAATACACCTCAAAATATAATATGGGCCTACATATCACGGACTAAGCTTCCCTTTCTTTCTAAACCTCATAACACCTTTCATAGGTGAAATTTTCAAGTAAACCCAATCATTAACATCAAACTCAAGATATCTTCTTCTAACATCATCATAGGAGTTTTATTGACTTTGAGTCATTTTCAACCTTTCCCTAATAAGCCGAACATTCTACATAGCCTCATGTACCAACTCGGGACCTATCAAAGAAAACTCACAAACTTCAAACGAACCTATAGGAGATCTACACCTCCTACCATAAAGAGCCTCAAATGGAGCAATACTAGTGCTTGAATTATAACTAATATTGCAACCATATTCAATCACAGGCAAATGATCATCCCAATTATTCTTAAAGTCAATCACACAAGCTCTCAACATATTTCCCAAAGTTTGAATAGTACACTCTACTTGCCCATCAGTTTGAGGATGGACGGTTGTACTAAGCTTGACATGAATTCCAAGGTATTTATGGAAAGATTTCTAAAATTGAGAAGTAAAGTGGGTACCACTATCAGAGATAATGGATAGGGGAACTACATGCAACCTAACCATCTCTCTTAGATACAACTTAGCATAATCTTTCATCGAATAAGTGACCTTGACAGGAATGAAATGAGTCAACTTCATCATATGGTCTACTATAACCTAGATCAAGTTATGTTGTCTCCGAGTACGGGGTAGACCAACAATGAAGTCTATATTTATGTTTTCCCACATCCAAATACGAATACTAATATCTTGGGAAAAATTTCCCACCTTTTGTTGATGAACTTTATCTTGTGGAATATAAGGACACTTAGCAATGAATTCCATAATATCCTTCTACATGTCATTATACTAGTACACCTCTCGGAAGTCACGATACATCTTTGTGGCTCCCGGATAAATCGAATACCGAGAACTATGAGCTTTCGATAAAATTTTCTCCCTCAAGTTATCAACATTGGGAAAAAATAAATGACCTTGATATCGAAGCACACAATCTCCCCTTTGGGAGAAAGCCTCAACAGACTTTTTAAGCAATTCTTTCTTCAATTTAACACTAATAAGATCAAGACCTTGCTTGGTTTTCACATCAAACAGAAAGGATGATTCTGAACCATTATGAACAACACCACCACCCTCAGCTGAACCAACAAACTAAACACCTAGCCGAGCTAGTCTATGTACATTACAAACCAACTATTTCTTACCATCTTCAAAATGTTCAACATTAGTCATGGATAACCGAAATAAGGCATCGGCTACTACATTTTCTTCGTTCCAGTAATAATGGACCCTCATATCGTAGCCTTTCCAATGTTCTTCCATCTACGTTGGCGAAGATTTAGATCCTTTTGCTTGAACACATATTGCAAACTTTTGTGTCGGTAAAGACATCAACATGGGCACCATATAAATAATTCCTCCATATGTTTTAGGAAAACGCAACCTCCGCTAATTTCAAATCATGGGTAGGATAGTTCTTTCCATCAATCTTGAGCTGCCTTGGACCATAAGTAATAACTTTCCCATTTTTCATAAGAACACACTTTAATCCAATCCTTGAGGAATCACAACAAACCCATTGGATCGTTCTGGTAAAGTCAACACCGAAGCGGAGGTAAGTCTATCTTTCAACTCTTGGAAACTCTTCTCACACGCTTCCAACCATAAGAACTTAACTTTATATTTGGTCAATGCAGTCAATGGAGAAGCAATCGAAGAAAATTCTTCCACAATCCTTTGATAAAATCCTGGAAACCCACAAAACTGTGAATAATCAAAGGGGATAGAGGTATAATCCAACTCTTGAGTGCATCTATGTTTTTAGGATCTACCTCAATATCCTTACCAGAAACAACGTGGCCAAGAAATCCACGGATCTCAACTAAAACTCGCATTTACAAAACTTTGTGTTGTTGCTCCTGGAGGACTTGCAACATAATCCTCAAATAATCGGCAAGTTCATCCTCACTCCTTGAGTAGATCAAGATATCATCGATACACACAATTTCAAACATATCAAGATATTGTCTAAATACTCTATTCATCAAGTCCATGAATGTGGCCATAGAATTAGTCAAACCAAATGACATTAAGAAAAACTCATAATGACCATATCAATTTTGTAAAGTCATCTTCAGAATGGCATCTTCTTTTACCCTTAATTTATGAGAACCCGATTGGAGGTCGATCTTATAGAAATAACTCACTCGTTTGAGTTGATAAAAAAAATCATAGATTCTTTGGAGAGGTTACTCAATTTTAATGGTAACCTTGGTCAAATACCGGTAGTCAATAAACAAGTGAAGTGAACCATCTTTCTTACCAATAAAAAAATAGGAGCACTCAATAGTGAGATACTAGGTCAGATGAAACCCTTATCCAACAAATCTTTCAGTTGTTCCATTAATTCTTTAAGTTCTACTAGGGCCATAGAATTAGGGGGAATAGAAATAGGCTGCATACTTGGGAGAAGGTCAATACCGAAGTCTATTTTCCTTTCGAGTGGAATACTAGGTAGATAATCTAGGAGTACTTCCAGAAACTAATTTATAACAGGGACCGAATCGAGAGTAAGGATATCGAAATCTACATCCCTAACCAAAAATATTGATATTTGCAATCCTTAGTAATCATTTTTCTAGCTTTAACACAAGACAAAAACTGACCCTTAGGCATAGAATTTCTCCCTTTTCACTCTAGTACGAGTTAATTCAGAAACTAAAACATAACCATTCGGGTTCTACAATAAACAGAAGCATAACAAGAATAGAGCCAATCCATACCAAAAATGACATCAAAATCTAACATATCAAGCTCTACAAGATCAACCAAAATGACTATGTGGGAGAACGAGCTGAGACAAGTTCTATAAACTCTTTTAGTGACAATAAATTCACCAATAGGAGTAACGATAGAAAAAGGGTGTAATAACACATCTGGAGAAAAATCGAATCCATAGCAATATATGGCGTCACAAAAGACAAAGCAGCAATATAATCAAGTAAAGAATAAACATCTAGATGAAAGAGTTTTGACATAATGGTAACCGTATCGAGAGAACCGACTTTCTCATGTTGAGTTTGAAGTGCATAAAATTCGTTTTGATTTTACCCCCCACTAAAACGTGACGAAGGGTAAGGTTGAGCCCGTCGACAATTATATCCTTCATTATTAGAAACCGAGGGGTAATCTCGTATCTTATAATCCGTCTTTCCAGATCAAAAAATGCATTATAACTAGCTAGACAATTACAATCATCCTTCCTTCCACACACAGTGCAAGTAGACAAGAAGATGTATCATCATTCCCTCATTGAGGCTTTGGGTTAGACAACCTATCTTTTTTGAAATTTCGAACTGCAGTACAAGAGGATCCATGACCAGAAAACCTTTGTCGGAATAAAAAATGACCATGTCCATCAGACCTCGAATGTGAGGAGTTACCATCACCAGTCTTTGCCCTCTTTTTCTCCCTAGAACATTCCTTAAGTTTCTCCTCTTCAATTTGTTAAGCATGTATAATTAACCAAGAGTTATCCATTTTCTTAATTAGAATGGCGGTATGAAATTCCTTAACCACCATTTCAGAAAAACCCAAAATAAACTTACTCATCCTTGCCCTAAAGTCGACAACCATAGGAAGAGCATGTTTGGACAATTTTGTGAATTTCAAAGCATAATTTTTCACACTCATATTCCCTTGAAGAAATTAATGAACTCAAGAAATTTGGCCTCCCTCATTTCAAGAGAAAAGAACCTATCAAGCAAAGAAACTTTGAACATTTCCCATTAGAGAAAGCCCACATCAACCACCCTCGCTTCGTATCATTTATTGAACCAATGAGCAACACCCTTTGATCGATAAGCGACAGATTCCACCTTTTCCACTGGTGTCACTCCCATGATCATCAAAACCTTGTAAGCCTCATCAATGAATTCTTGCGGATCTTTCTCAACCCTAGAAGCATGAAACTCTGAGGGATTCATTCAAGTGAAATCCCTTACTCTAGTCACTGCCATACCCATATTTGGGATCATAGGGAACACAACCTCTCTATTGTCTTGAGTCATCATAGCTCAAGACATCACTTGGAAAGTAGCTCAGAATTTCGCATTATTAGTCACTTATTTGGCCAAAAGGTCAACCAAAAATTGAGGAGCTTGAAAAGTTTCATGCTCCACATTATCATCCACATTCTTTATAACGTATGCTATTCTAGGGGGCATATCCTGAAAAGCATCAAATGAGGATTAGGAGATAGACATAGAGTTACACTCTATGGCACGACAACAGAATACTGAAAGAAGTGAAGTTTCCTAAATATCTTGTAGTCTCATATTCATAAATGTGGCACGTTTGACACACATTTATACGACTCTACTTTATGTGGCTTATGAGACATCCTAGGACCTTTCTAAACCTTGTGCTCTAAATACCAAGTTTTTCAGCACCCAAGCTATACCCTAGGTGTAACATGGTGTATAGGACCATGAATGCCTACACAAGCCACTTAGCATACACCATACAAGATATTATAAATATAGATTCAAAAGACATTGTTAAATCATAAAAAAGTTTGACAAGCGGAAGTCTAACATAAGTGTCAATAAGCCATCTATTACATCATAAGGAAAGTGATTGACACGTAACCCATATAGCATATACAAAGTCTAAAAACTATAATAAAGAAATCAATAAAGTGTGTCTTGGTCCTTCGAGCATGAGGACTCACCAATCCTTCAGTGCTAAAAGATCAACTAGCCACGAGTGTAAGATGTAGGAGCGTCAGACCCTACATTAGAGAAAAAGATTAGGAAAAAGTATGCATTAGTTCATGGAAAGTTCTAAGTATGATAGCAATGCATAAGAAATATGAAATCATTCTAAAAAGACTTGACATGATATGTAATGATCAAACTAAATAATAAGATAAAAGGATTAGAAAATATAAATCATAATAATGGTTAATGCAAGCTTAATTTCTTTAAAACACTTGTCAGAGAATTTCATAAAGTAACATTATTTTATTATTTGGGAATTTTACAATATAACCGACATAGATCGTCTGAGCTATAACATAGAAGCTAGTGTATGTTCCACACCAAAAAGGGATGTCCTTACCTACCAAGGTAAGAACTATGCGCTTGAGCTGTAGTGAATCCACTAGCTAATTTCTATCTGAGACAATCATCCTATGGGGGCAGATAGTTTATAGGACATGGATAATTACTGCTAGTCCACTCTGTGTTAAGTAAAAATCCCACAAAATAGTCATTAATAATTTATTTCATATCATACATGGAAAGGCACAATTAAACACCCAATCCAAGGAAGAGTTAATATATTATAGCATCACAATCTTGATTCAACTTAGGTGAGAAAATCTTTCAACTTTATGAATCTTTTATATGAAAAATCCTTTCACAATTATGTTCTTAGTTGTATATGAGAAAACCTTTCACAACAACCCTAATACTTTACTATCAAAGCATGCTCAAATCATGTATATTAACTTCATAAAAGCATGCATATCTTCATCTATTCATCTATTCATCTTTCATAGTTCATAAGCATAATCATGAATTCATAGTCTAAAAATCATGGATCGTGCATGGGTTCATGTGAATTTAACTCAAAATAATATAGATACTTTCAATTCATTCATTAGAAGAATAAGATGCAAGTAACAGAATATTAATTGAAAAGAACAATGAAGATGGAATAAAACCCTAACTTTTGGATTGACAATCGAATTTGTAAACCTAGAAGAACATAGGAACCCTATGGAGGAAAAGACTCCATAGGTGAAGGATAACATGACTTAGTAATCAATGCCCACAACCTATGGGTAATTAAAGTTCTTCAAACCAAAGCCTAGCTTTTCTTCCTTAGAACTTGAGAGGATTTTGGGGGATGATCTTGGACGGAAATTTAGGAATTCAGTGAATGATTTAGAATGGTTAGTTTCTAGTCTTAATGAACTTATATAGGTCTTGAAATAGGGTTTAAAATAATGTAGTTTAGGTTCCAAACACATAGGGGATTAACCAAAATGATCCTAGCTTAAAAACTGATTAGGTCACCTAAAATGAGTGTTGGACAGTCCATACAAAGACCTCACTAGCCGTATAGGGAACCATCTAGGAGACCTCTTGCCTGGCAGCCCTAGATGGAAGAAGCCTCCTCTAAACGGTATTTCCATGTATATATGTTCCATATAGGGGTCCATCTCTGCGGTCCAAATTTTTGGCAGCCTTGGAAGACCAAGCTTCTAAGCCTAAACGACCAGTGATCTTGTCGGTTTTAGGGTGTTGGACTTGTCTGTTAACCTATCTTAACCATTTCTAAAGTCTGAGGTGTTACCGAAAGATTGCTAAAATCAAGTAGCTTACCATCTATAAAGGTTGGAGTCAAGTGTTTCATTGGCCGAGGAAATGGACATAGATGATACTTTTACCGATGAATTAGTGATGATGTTATCTCAAACTTCAATGCCATGTTGTGCTGATTATGTGAATTTCATATTTTTTGGATTGGTTCTTGAAAGGGTTTAACATCTATCCAAAGTAGAGGTTTCTCTTTGATGTAAAAAATTATTTGGGATGAGCCTTATCTCTTTAGGGAATGCACTAATCACATTATCAAATGTTGTGTTGCAGAAGTTTAGGTATATGAGATCCTTGAGACTTGTCATTCATTATCAGTGGGTGGACACCATGGAGGAACCCGTACTGCATCCAAAGTGTTGCAATGCAGATACTATAATCCTACATTGTATTGAGATGCATATGCTTATTATTAAATATGTGTGCAATTTCAAATGGAAGGATGTATCTCAAGAAGGAATGACCTGCCTTTGTCACATATTCTTGAAGTTGAACTCTTTGATTTTTAGGGGATTGATTTCATGGGACCATTTGTTTGCTTTTTTGGTAACAAATAAATCCTTTATAGTTTTTTATTATGTCTTAAAGTGGGTAGAAGCAGTGGCTTTACCTAACAACGAAGGAAGGACAGTCACTAAGTTCCTAAAGAGGTACATTTTAAAAAGGTTAGGTACACCGAGGGCAATTATAAGTAATGGCGATTCCCATTTCATTAATCTCCTATTTGAGACACTTGTGTCCAATTATGTGGTAAAGTAAAAAGTTTCTACACCATCTCACCTGCACACGAGTGGATAATTTGAGGTGTCTAATAGGGAAATCAATAATATCCTGGCAAAAGCAGTGAATGTCAAGCGTTCTAATCGGTGTAGCAAGCTCGGTGATGCACTTTGGGCCTATTGTACAATATTCAAGTCCCCCATTAGCATGTCCCATATAAGTTACTATTTGGAAAGTTCTACCACTAGCCCAATGTATTGGATCACAAAGCATTATGGGCATTGAAGAAGGTAAATCTAAATTGGGAGTTTGCTTCAAAGAATCATGTTGACCAACTCCATTATTTGGATGAATTTCGCCAAAAAAACATATGAGAGTTCCGTACTTTACAAGGAAAGTTCAATCAATGGCATGATGCTATAAATCACCGGGAATTTTTGGTAGGTGAGCGAGTTCTACTCTTTAATTCTAGGCTAAATATTTTCTTGGGAAAGATCAAATTGAAAAGGTCTTGTCCGTAAAGGGTGACTAAAGTGTATGGAAATAGGGCAATTGAAATTTAAGATGTCAATCGTGTTAAATTTAGGTCAATGGCTAAAGGTTGAAATTTTAATTTGGGGAATGTTGCGATTTGGGAGTTATTTAAGTGGTGTATTTGGATGATGCGTGAGGGAACGCCCAAGCCAGGTCGTAATGTTATATCAATTGCTTCTTGGAAGACAACCCAATTTTAGTTATTTTCAATCAAGTTTTATTGTTTTGAAGGGAAAAAAATAAGCAAAAGCATCAAAATGGATTGAAAAATGAAGTCATGATGAAATAAAAGGGATTCCAGTGAGTTGAATAATAAATTGTGAATGAAGTCTCCACATTACAAGTATGAAAATAACTTGAGAAGATGTGAATATGAGTATAAAAAATACATTGAAAAGGTGAAGCCACTAAGCCAAATTGACCATACCTTTACCCTCAGCCCCATAACAAGCCTAAAAAGACCCTTCAGATCTTCGTAAATCCAGGTTGTGTGATGATTGGAAAATATAGGCAACCTATGGAATGGAACTTGCATGCATTTCTCTTTTGGAGAGTGAGAGTTTTAGTTATTCCTAACTTTTTTGATAATATTCTTTGTGAGAGCATGAAATAGTTTTGGTTGTAAGGGTACTTGAATGATTTTGTTGAAGCATGTTTTTGCATTATAAGGGAGAATTAGTGAGCTTGAGCTTAGATTGATACTGTCTAGTCATCATTTGAAGCTTCTTGAGCATTAATGAGATTTTGTGTATACTTCTTAGTAGTGTTATGAAGGCACTTGCATGTTAGCTCACATTGAGAACTATTGTACACACCTTTGTTGACCTAATTTTGTTCTTGATTTACTTGAGCACAAGCAAAAAGTTGGGTTGTTGATGAGTCTGAGATTTTGACTTATTTGATACCTTTTTAGTTCATTAAATAGTGTCATCAATTCCTATTTATGTCCTTATATGATATTTCGATATATTGGAAGCTATAAAGGTCGAAGGACAAATCAAGGATGAGATCACACTAAAGAGGCCAAAAATGCTGAAATAGATTGGAAACCCTAAGTTGAATATCGCCGAAGGTAGTTGATGAATCGCCAAATATACCTGAACACCACCAAGACTGACACTATTTCATGATAAAATGACAAGGATAGTCGGCTAGGAAAGAAAACAACGATGATTATTCGAAAGTGAAAAGGCGAGCTTAGTTTCAACTCCTAAAGAAACAACCCTCTATGTTAAACTAAAAGCTAAAATAAGAGAACAAGGTGGTCGTCGCCGATTTTTCAAATGTGAGAGGTGTACTCAGTTGAGTTCTACAACTGAGATTCAAACACTTGAAGCGTGAAGCCAACAAAGGTTGAGCTGAAGAATAGAACGGTGATCCGATTATCAAATAGGCGAGCCTGACTAATGTCGCTGAATAAGACAGGCATGAAATTTTGTACTAATTTTTGCGGAAAGTATAAATAGCTCAAAGGAGATAGAAAATTTATCTTTTTCATATTGAGAAAACAGACCTTTGAGTATTAGCTTCTAAACTTTACTCCTAAGTGTTTTTGGGTTTTGAACAATTTTGTAATTGACAATTGACTGTTCAATTCAAAGTAGATTTTGAAGATTATTGGTAAATATCAATACTTTTATGGCTGAAAACATATTGGTATAATTTCTTTCCCTTTTATGATGTTTGTCTAAACCCAAATTCTTGGGGTGTGATTATGAAGTTGGGTATTAATTAATTTAGTGGCTCTAATGTCTTTCTTTGTTTTTCTGGTACTTATTCATTTATTTGAGCTATTCAGCATGTGTTCTATTTATGGGTTAAGGTTTCAAACTTTATCCTAGCTTAGATCTCTGATTGATGCTTTAAAGAGATTAATTAAAGTGGGTAAATATCTTAATACATACAAATTGGATTTGAGTGTGGTAGTTTTCTCGAAAAAGAAATTGTAGTTTCATTTCTAATTGCCAAATCTGCTCGTACGAGATATTTCGTAAGGTATTGGGTTGATTTGTATCTCTACATTTATTAGACTAAAGGAGATTCTATGAAACGACACCTTGAGATCGAAAGAAGATTTTTGTCTCTTACGATTACCCAACCTATCTATGTTTATCTAGCATTATTTAGTAAGCACTTGTACCCCTATTTGATGTAGGTACCGACTCCCACACCTCTAGATCATTTCTAATTACTTTTTAAAAACCTATTTATTTTATTTGAATTTTGATTATTAATTCACAACTCATATGTTAAACTTGGTGGAATCATCCACCCATTTTTCCTAATCACTAGAATGAATTGAATTGCATATTTAATTTCCTCATTGAATTCTTCAATTTAGATCACTCCATCCAGGATTAGACTCCAGATATATTGTTAGTTATTTATATTGTTAGCAATTGCCTACTCATTTTTGTGAGTAATTTGAGCGTTATCACTACGCTACCTCAATTTGAGGTCTTTCTGACTAAGAATATACTAAAGATTGGTGATCTTTGAAGATCTCATAATGAACTCTGTACAAGTAGTGCATCAAAATATTAAGCATGAAAACTACCACTGTAAACTCCAAATGATGAGTATGGTTGTTACACTCGTACACCTTATGCTTCCTCGATGCATAAGCTATAAAACGACACTTGTGCATAAAATCATAACCCAAACCAATGATAGATGCATCATAATACATTGCAAGTCCCTCACCCTGAGCTGGAAGAGTTAGAAGAGGATTTGTGGTAAGAAACTCCTTGATCTTCAGAAACCTTTCCTCATACTCATTAGACCACTGACAGGGAGCATCCAATCTAGTCAACCTAGTCAATAGTGGTGCTATAGAAAATAACCCCTTGACAAACCATCGATAGTAGATTTCTAACCCAACAAAATGTTTAATCTTTGTCACTGAGATGGCCCTATCACAATCATGAAACACATATATCTTCATTGGGTCTATCATAATCCAGTTCTTGGATAGCATGTTTCCCACAAACACTACAAACTCGAGTCAAAACTAATACTTTGAGAACATGAAATAAAGTCGTTGATCTCTCCAAGTCGGGAGCACAATCCTCAAATGTCTCTCATGCTCTTCCCTATAGTGCGAGTATAAAAGAATATAGACAATGAACACAATCATGAAGAAGCCCATATATGGCTAAACATATGTTTTATCAAATCCATGAATGTTGTTGGGAATTGGTCAACCCAAAAGATATCACTAAGAAATCATAATGGTAGTAATGAGTCTTAAGCACTTTTTTAGGAAAGTGCTCACCCTGATTCATAATTGATTGTTACAAGACCTAAAGTCAGTCTTAGAAAACAATATGGAACCTAAAACTTATCAACTAAGTCAAGGATACAATTCACATGCTACTTTATATCCACCTTCAACACGTATAGTTGTCTATAATTGATACACAAACGCATTGACTCATCCTTCTTCTTTACAATCAAAACATGAGGCTTCCAAGCCTAGACATATGGTCTAGTGATGCCCTAACCAAAAAGTTCCTCAAGCAGAATATTGAGCTTGTTAAGCTTAGTTAAAACCATACGGTGGGGTGGAATAACAATAGGATGAGTTTACTACTTAAGGCCAATAGCAAAGGCAATATCTTGCTCACGAGAAATTCCACATAGGTCGCTAGGAAAAACATTCGTTGAACTTGTACATGATATGAACATATCATCTATAAGGCCTTCTCTACTAAAATCATGAACATAAGCCAAAAAAGCTAAGCACGCGCTTGATCCTAATCTTTGAGCTCAAACATAAGAAATGATCTTAGGTGGTGTGTGACCACCAGAAACCTACCACACAACCAGGAGAATACTAGGCCTGGCTAAGGTAACAGTCTTGGCAAAGCAATCAAGGACTGCATGATAAGGGGATAACCAATACATGCCCAGAATAACATCAAAATCAAGTATATCTAGAAAGGTATGGTCAACCTGCATTTCACACTCTTGAACCATGAAAACAAAGCTCTACATACCTTATTCACCAATAATGAATCACTTACAAGAGTCGATACATGAAATGACACTAACAAGGGCTTAGAAAACAACTTTAATAGAGAAGCAAAGTAAACACAAACATATGAATAAGTAGAATCTAGATTAAATATAAAAACTTGACTGAAGATACATATGATCATACTTGCAATAACTGAATCTTAGGCCTTATTCTCAAGCTTAGCAGGATCCACAAAGAAATAACAGTGTCCACCCATGTGCTCGACTCTAGATCTACAACTAGCTCTACCTGCCTGAGCACCTCCTCGAGCTCTCTAGTACAACCTCTACAAATCTAATCACAATGTCTAATTGTAGGTGCTACACCTTTCCGCTTGGGGAAATCTCTGAGAAAGTTTCCATCCTCACCACTATCAAAGCAACCTTGATCACCACAAGGTCTAAGAGATAGACTATCTTCTTCTTTGTGTCCACAAAAACATGAAATCTAAAGAAAGGCTTGAACTATATGGCTCAATTGACCTTGAGGCTGATAAGCATGCAGACCTCTACTTGGAATTGTCCTATCAAAAAACTAATATCCACTATTTCTACCTTGAAGTATGCCCTGTTAATGTTGCCCCCATGTGCCTCATGATGGAGCTCCTCCATAGTACAAGAATGGGCAAACGCATAAAGAAAGGACCAACCTACCAATGTCGAGGACTCTTTAATAATCCAGAGTGAAAGTCTCAATCCTCAAACAAAAAACCAAGATCTCTCCTTCTTTATAAGAAGAATCATGGTAGCATTCCTGAAGAGATCATGAAAACATGTCTCATACTCTAGTACTAACATGGAGCCTTACTCCATCCTAGAGAACTTATCTATTAACCATTTAGTGATGTTGCACTATATGAACTTGTTGAATAATACCTTAGCATATAGCGTCCAAGTAAGGGGAGGTGAACCAGATGCTTTACACTCCATATATGTACACCATCACCGCCTTGCTAATCTGTTTACCTGATAATCTGTGTAGTCTACCCCAATGGAATCAACTAGATTATGTTGTATAATCGATCATGATAATTGGTTAAGAACTATTGAGCATCCTAGCCATTAGCCCTTGAAAATCTAGGTGGTGCCAAACTCAACAATCTTTCTTGCATGTTTAGATACTCTACCCACATATCAACCGTAGGTACTACGAGCTAAGAAACAATAGGTTCTTATGGATCCTCTATCTAGGGAGATGCAATAGTAGGTTACGCTTTGAACCCATTGGGGCCTACTACATACCTCCCAGAACCCCAAAAAATATGAGTGATCATTGTTTGTAGTCTCAGTGCAACTGTAAGATCGGGTGGCGACTGGGTAGATCCTGACCCCATCGACTTCATAAGAATAGGTGCATGTTCGGGCTTCATAAAATTGTGGTTATAATGGCACCTACAAACTTCATAAGTAAGAGCGCCAACCCTTAGCCCATGAATATATGATAACGGACCACAAAAGCAAGAAAAATAGAAAGAAGCATAATAATATAAAATTAAGGAAACAACAAGAAAAATATGAGAAAATATGTATATATTTCCCTCGAACAAGGAGAAAATATAAGATACAACCCAAAACTTTATCGATTCTGGAGAAACGGCACAACAAAAGATAAGTATAGACTAACATATACAAGCTATCTCAAAATACCAAAGACTAGCCTAACATATATAGATTGAGACGAGTCAACCATAGACGTCAATAAGATCACCCTTAGTTTGTGGAACACCTGCTACATCAACGTGAGAATAACCAAATAATACTAGAGCTTGGTCTGCTTCAAGAAAAATGATTAAGTGTACAATATGATTATAAAAAATGAGTACTTAGTAGATATCATAGGCCGATCGAGATTGTGAATGCAATGATGTAATAATAAGCGAGTGTAACTAGGTAATAGGGAAACAATAAAGTTAAAGTTAAGCATGATCTATAGTAAGGCTATTATGGTAAATATGGAAAGTAGTTGTAACATCTCAAAAATTTAAATAGCTAGGAGGATGCTAAGAACTTGAAATAATCATTTTTGGAAATAATGAAAAACCTGGAAATTTGTTTAAGTTAGGAAAAGTTGAGACTTGGTCAACCGGCTATAAATCCTAGCTTACGATGCGTTAGGTGTACTTCCAGATATGGTTGGAAATCACTTGGAATGATCCTTCCAATGCCACCGAGTTTGGACGATTTTGAGTTCATATGAATAAGTTATGCCCTTTGAAAGATGGGTTGTTGGATTAAGAAAATGTCCAATCCAGATTTTTAAGGGTGTTTTGGTCTTTTCCATACCCTATTATTTTAATTCATTTTTGGTGAATTAATTAAGGGTCAAAACGGAATTAGTTCAGTTTAGGGAATTGGAGATTTACGCTATGGTTCTTGGAGAAAGAACGCAAGAGGAGAAAAGACGAGAAAAAACAAAGTTCGTCGATTTCGAGGAGAATTGCTTGTGGATTTCATCTGGGGTGATCCCTACCAGGTATGTGAGGCTTTCGTAACGTTGGGATCGTTTTCCCACGTGCCAAACATATTTATTTCAGCATGGATTCATCTTAAAAGAGTTTGAAAGTTATTGTTCTTGATACCTATTCTTGTTTTTGATGTTGCTCTTGAATTTGGCTGATATGGGGAAGTTTTTGAGATCGTTATGTCGTATTATAGAGTCTTTTCGAGTTCGGTTCTTACGTACATTTACTGCGTATCTGTATCTAAAATAAATTTGACAAAACGAACCGAGTTTGGGTAAATTGGGGCAAGAAAACGAAGAGGAAATTTCGTCGGTCGAAATTTGGCAGTGGTGGTGCATCGCGGAGCTGCTTCCTAGTTTTGGGAAAGTTTGTTTTGCATCGTGGAGCCATCACGGAGTGTTCTACCTAAAAATTTATTTTTGAAACCAAAATTTAAATGCCTCTCTGCGTCGCGTACCCACTCTCACATTTTGATAATTTGACCTTTTCTCATGTTTAGCTATCTAAATTCATTCCTAAACATTATGAGATCTTTCCTATCACAAATCTCGATTCTTGAATCCATTAATTCATTTCAAGGAAAGTTAAGAGTCAATCAAGGAAAGTCAAGAGTCAATTTAAGAGAAGTTCTTACAGTTTTCCAAACGTCTTTCGCAAATGTTTTAACTTTGTCTTGAGACTTATGTTTTTGAGTTGACAAAAGAATAAAGATTGAAGTCATTTCTTCAAAACGTGTATATCGCGACTGTGTATTCCCAAAGATTAAATGTTTTCACATTTAAACAAGAAAGGAAACTGAGATTTCAAAAAGAGCATTTGTACTAGTTTCTCAGTAAAGAGGAAACTTTGATTTCCAAAAGAGCCTACGAGCTAGTTTTTCAGTAAAGAGGAAACTGAGATTTCCAAGAGAGCTTTTAATCTAAGTTTTGAGTAATTATCTTAAACCAATGAAAGAGTTTGTTTTTACAAACACATGAGCTAAGTATATTTTGGGAATAGTATTGAGCACCAATATGGGGATGCGAGTTCATATCAACTCATGTCTCCATAAACCATGTAGCCACCATGGGTAGAAAAGGGTCATACTTTTTAGATGATTCCTTTTCGCATAGACTAGTGGATCCACTAAGTGAGTTAGGTCATTTACCACGGCAAGGTATAGGATGGTCCTTCGCAGCGTGAGGTAAAGTGTTGTATCACCACTTAGGCTCATAGTGGCGGTTGTCGGTAAGAGAATCGCCCCCAGAAATTATATTATTTTTTTATATGAGCAAAGTTGAGTTTGTTACTACATTTTCTTTAACGAACTAAGATGTTTACAACTGTTTTATAAACTTTATATATTGCATGTGTTTTATTGCTTTATATTTGAGTTAAGTTATTTAGAAGTTGAGAAGAGCGAAGTAAGTGTTTCTTTCATAATCTTTTCAAGCCTATGTCTTGTTTTAACATTCCAACTCGCATACTAGTACATTCAATATACTGATATCAGTTGGCCTGCATCGTATTATGATGCAGACACAGGTAACTAGGATCGGCATCTAGGGTATCGTTGATCCAGTGAGCAGTTCAGAGTTTGTTGGTGACCCTCTTTCCATTCCAAAGGATCCCTTTTGTTTACTTTCAGTATTGATAGTTCATTAGGATGTCATGGGCCTGTCCCAACATCCATCTCAGTTGTTTTAGAGGCTTCATAGATAGTCAGTCAGATGTTAGTTCACTCGTCATCATTTTGTTGTCGGCTTATGTTCAGATTTGAGTTGCTATTTTGGCTAAGTTAAATGTTTATTTTCAAAACATTATGAGTTCAGTTTGACACAGTTAAGTTGTTTAGCATTTTAATTCCTTTCTTATTGCATATAGTCCTCTACTGAGTAAGTAAGTCAGGCCAAGGGTTCGCTTAGGGCCAGCAATGGTTCTCGAGTTCCAGCCACGTCCTGTGTATAGGCTCGGGGGGTGACAAACTTGGTATCAGAACACAGAGTTCAAGAGTCGTATGGAGTCTATGAAGCCGTGTCTGTAGATTCTTATTTATCGGTGTGAAGCGCAACACATCTATAATTAGGACGCTGCAACATTTAGGAATTCCTTCACTTCTTTAATATTCATTTCGTGCATTAGAGTTTATCTCAAAAACATTCTTTCTAACTCATGCTTGCGTGTAACCGATTGTGAGCTGGGCTATGTTTGAGAATGATTTCATGGGACGTTTATTTCCCCATGATCTAAAAGAAGCAAAGAGATGGTTACCGACATGTAGAGCAGGATGAGTATATTTGTTGTTAGGTTGCCTAGTCTGTCAGATAAGGAAAGTACGGCAGCCGTGCTGATAGGTGACATGGAGATAGTATGGTTGATGATCCATGTGCAATAAGTTGAAGAGGACAAGATGAAGGATTCATAAGAGTTTAAGAATAAGAGGTCTAAGGAATCAGGGAATGAATTCGGGCAGCAAAAGAGTAATGTGAACCGGTGTTCTTTCCAACATAAGCAGAAAGGACCTGCTCCATCATCCGCTAGTGCACCTGCACCAAAGAACAAATGTCAGTACAATAGTCAGAATTCTCAAAACTTCAGAGCACGTGCACATTCGCAAGGTATTAAGGAACAAAGGGGTACTAAGACTCCTGCATGTGCTAAGTGTGGTAGGAGCCACTCAGGGATGTGTCATGATGAATCCACTGGTTGCTTCAAGTGTGGCCAGAATGGTCATTTTATAAGAGACTGTCCTAAGAACAGGCAGAGTAATGGTAAAGAGGGCAATAGAGCCCAATCTTCTTCCGTTGCTCCACCAGATATAGTTGCATCTAGATGAGCTACTTCAGGGCAGATGGAGAAGGAAACCATCTTTATGCTATTGCTAGTCGCCGAGAGCAAGAGGATTCACCAGATGTTGTCATTGGTATGATCCAAGTCTTTAATTTTGATGTTATTCATGAGCAACTTAGTGACCCCTTCAGTGTTTCTACACCTGTTGGTAATTCTATTCTAGCAGAAAGAGTTTATCGTGACTGTTTCATTTCCATCAATCACAAGAGTACCATGGCTGACTTAGTTGAGTTAGACATGGTAGAGTTTGATGTCATTCTTGGTATGGACTAGATTCATGCATGTTATGCCTCATTTGATTGTACATGTTGAGTTATCAAGTTCCAGTTTCCAGGCTGGGACTACCGGTGTTCCTCTCATAGATCTAGTGTTAGCTCGACAGATCATGTCATTCTTGAAAGGGTTGGTTGGTCCTGGAGTGCTTCCTTCTTTTCAAGCAACTCAAGCTCCCGCTAATCCCCCTATTACTAGCACTGCGCCCAAGACGGGTGGAATGGGAGGTAACGATGCTTTCTTTCATCCTTTGTTGGGTTCTGTTATGACTGGTAATGAGCATGAAATGTTGACTAAGTTTTTGAAGCTAAAGCCTCACGTGTTTTTGAATAAGTTGGGAATTGTCCATCAACATGGTGTTCAGTTTGTGTCCTTTTAACTTCGAGGTGAGGCTAAGCAGTGGTGAAGAGATTATATGGAATGTAGATCTTCAACTTTACCTCCACTTACTTGGACCTAGTTTCATGCTCTGTTTTTGGAGAAATATGTGCCTAGGACTTTGAGGGATCGCAAGAAGGATGAGTTCATGGCCTTAGAGCAAGGTGATATGACTGTGGTTGCTTAGGAGGCCAAGTTCCATGCTTTGTCTAGATATGCTAGTCAATTGGTGACTACTGAGGAGGAGAGGATCCGGTTATTTATTAGGGGACTAAATTATGAGTTGCAGGTATTATTTGTTCAGATGACCTCTCTAGGGAAGAGTTGTAATGAGGTAACAGACTATGTTAAGAAGGTGGAGGGGGTGAGGCGAGATGGTCAGGCTATAGCATTGGCTAAAAGGGCCAAGAACTCAGGTAACTTTCAAGCTTCTTACTCCAGGGGGTCCAGAAGGCCAACGCTTGCAGCCAAGCCAATTCAGTCTGCTATGCCCGCCTCTACAAGTAACTACTAGGGAGCTCAACCTCATAATTTGATTCAGGATAGCCAGGGAGTCGTACCTTCAGCGTGCAGCAGTCCATCTTTTGATCGTACATGCTACAATTGTAGTGCACCTGAGCATATGAGAAGTAATTGTCCCTACCCACGTGTTTTAGATTACACACAACAGCAGTCTAGAGGTGGTAATAATGGTCGAGGGCGTCCACAAGGTAGACAAAGAGGTAATCAGCGAGGCCGTGGAGGTAGAGGAAATGGTAATGCAGGCAGGGTAATGTGCAACCTGGAAGTGAAGTGGCTCGTCAAGATGATAGAGCCTAGTGTTATGCCTTTTCGAGCAAGAATGAGGCAGAGACGTCTGACGTGGTGATCACAGGTACTATTCTTGTCTGTGACCGGATCGCTAATGTTTTATTTGATCTGGGTTCTACTTGTTTTTATGTATCCGTGAGATTTGCCTCAAAGTTTGATATGATTTGTGATATACTCAATGCCTCTATCCATGTTTCTACTCCAGTTCAAGAGTCAGTCATAGTCACCCATGTCTATCGTGCTTGTCCTATTTTGTTTATGGGTTTTCAAACTTGGGCTAATTTGGTGGTTTTGGATATGATTTTGATATAATCTTAGGCAGACTTGGTTGTCACCATATCATGTTGTGCTTAATTGTAATACTAAGTCTATAACTCTATAAATTCTGGGAAGGGAAAATTAGAATGGGAAGAGGTGTACAAGCCTAAGCAAACTAATATCATATCCTCAATTTGGGCGAGAAAATTGGTAGAGCATAATTGTTTGGCTTATTTGGCTCATGTTAGGGATGTTGAGGTTGAGACTCCATCTATTGAGTCTATTCATGTGGTGTCAGAATTTAGAGAAGTCTTTCCTAATGACTTGCCTGGTATGCCTCCGGATAGAGATATAGATTTCTATATTGATTTAGACCCTGGTACGCGCCCCATTTCTATCCCTCCATATCACATGGCTCCAGAAGAATTAAGAGAGCTTAAGGCTCAAATCGAAGAGCTTCTTATAAGGGATTTATTCGTCCTAGTGCTTCCCCATGGGGTGCTCCAGTTTTGTTTTTTAAGAAAAAGGATGGTAGTATGAGAATGCGTATAGATTACCAACAATTAAATAGGGTCACTATTCGAAACAAGTACCCTTTGCCTCGAATAGATGATTTTTTTTACCAATTTCAAAGTGCATCGGTTTTCTGTAAGATTGATCTAAGGTCTGGCTACCATTAGTTGGAAATTAGGCCTGAGGATGTGCTCAAGACGACGTTTAGAACCCGCTATGGGTACTATGAGTTTTTGGTTATTTCTTTGGGTTTAACTAATGCGCCTGCAACTTTTATGAGTTTAATGAATAGGGTGTTCAAGCCATTTCTTGATTCTTTCGTCATAGTCTTTATTGATGATATTTTGGTCTATTTGAAAAGTGAGGAACAACATGTCGACCATCTTCGTATTGTTTTGGGTGTTTTTGGGAAGCAAAAGTTATATGCGAAATTTTTTAAGTATGAATTTTGGGTGACTTCATTGGCATTTTTAGGACATGAAGTTTCAAAAAAGAAGGTGCAATGGTAGATCCTCAAAATATTTAGGCGGTTAAGAATTGGGTTCGACCAAGTTCTGTGACTGATGTTAGGAGTTTTGTGGGGCTCGCTAGCTATTATCGTCGATTTCTGAAGAACTTTGCTTCTATTGCCACTCACTTGATTAATTTGACCGAAAAGGAGATACCATTTGAATGAACTAAAAAATGTGAGGAGAACTTACAAAAGATCAAGACTTTTTTGACCACCGCACCTATCCTAGCATTACCGATAGAAGGTAAAGATTTTTTTTGTTTATTGTGATGCTTCACATTCTAGTTTGGGTGTCGTGTTGATGCAGGATAAGAATGTTATAGTTTATGCATCGCTTCAATTGAAGGTGCTTGAGAGGAATTACCCAACACACTATTTGGAGTTGGTAGCGGTAGTGTTTGCTCTTAAGATCTGAAGACATTATCTGTACGGTGTCAAGTGTGAAGTGTTTACTGATCATCGTAGTTTGCAGCATGTGTTCACTCAAAAGGATCTGAATTTGAGACAACGAAGGTGGATGGAATTACTTAAAGATTATGATGTCACCATTCATTACCATCCAGGAAAGGCTAATGTGGTGGCAGACGCTTTGAGTCGAAAAGCGGTGAGTATGGGTAGTTTAGCTTACTTGAGTGTATCCAAGCGACCCTTGGCTAAGGAAATTTAGACCTTGGAGTCTAAGTTGATGCAGTTGGGCATCTCAGAAAGAAATGAGGTATTAGCTATCATTGAAGTAAGGGCTATATTCATTTAGGAGATCAAGGCCAAACAATTTGAAGATGAAAATTTGGAGGAGCTTAGAAAGAAGACTGTGAATGGTAAGGCACAAGACAGCACTCTTGATGCGGAAGGTGTGCTTAGTTTTAAAGGAAGAATTTGTGTTCCTCGAGTTGATGACTTGATTCAGAAATTATTGGCAAAATCTCATGGTTCCTATATTATATTCATCTAAGTGTGACAAAGATGTATCGAGATTTGTAGCGAATTTATTGGTGGCTGGGCATGAAGAAGGATATAATGGAATTGTGGCTAAGTGTCAAAATTGCCAACAAGTGAAATATGAACATCAAAGGCCTGCAGGTTTGCTTCAAAGAATGCCAATTCCGGAATGGAAGTGGGAAAGGATAGCAATGGATTTTGTGGTTGGTCTTCCCAAGACTTTAGGAAAGTTTGATTCTATTTGGGTAGTGGTTGATAGATTGACTAAGTCAACCCATTTTATTCCGGTAAGAATAGATTATAATGGTGAACAATTGGCTAAGGTGTATGTGAAAGAGATAGTGAGGTTGCATGGGGTTCCCCTCTTTATCATCTCAGACCATGGTACCCAATTCACATCCAAGTTTTGGAGGAAATTACATGATAAATTGGGCACACAACTCACTTTTAGTACAACTTTCCATCCACAGACAGGACTATTCAATTGTTAGAAGACATGTTGAGGGCATGTGTAATTGATTTTGGAGGGCATTGGGATAAGTTCTTACCTTTGTGTGAATTCTGTTATAATAATAGTTATCACTCCATCGTAGATATGGCACCATTTGAGACATTTTATGGGAGAGGATGTAGATCACCCATAGGTTGGTTCGAGGCTGGAGATGTGAAACCTTTGGGGGTTGATTTAGTGAAGGATACTCAAGATAAGGTGAGGAGTACTCAAGCTATTATTTTAGTAGCCCAGAGTAGACAAATGAAGTATGCGGACCATAAGGTAAGAGACATGGCGTTTCAAACCAGTGAGAATGCTCTTCTTAAGGTATCACCTATGAAAGGGGTAATGAGATTTGGAAAGAAAGGTAAGCTAAGTCCATGATACATTGGTCCCTTTGAGGTTCTTGAATGTGTAGGACCGGTGGCGTATAGATTGGCTTTACCTCCTAATTTATCAGGTGTTCATCCGGTATTTCATGTGTCCATGTTGAAGAGATATCATGATGACGGGGAATATATCATTAAGTGGGACTCAATTGTGTTCGACAAAAACCTCCAATGTTAGGAGGAACCGATTGCAATTCTTGATCGTGATGTACGCAAGTTGAGGACCAAAGAGATTAAGTTTGTAAAGGTTCAATAGAAGCATCGTCCACTTGAGGAAGGTACTTGGGAAACCAAGAGGGACATGCGAGACAAGTATCCCTAATTTTTCGTCGATTCAGGTCCTACTTCATTCCTTCCTTAGCCTATTTTTCCTAAGTTGTCAACTCTGGGATGAGTGATGGGCCAATTGGTATCTATTGTAACAACCAGGTTCCGTCGTTATAGAAAACCTAACGGGGAAAAAAATTGGGTTAGAAAACTTTTTCGTAGTAACTTAAAATTTCTCAACCTAGTCTCATTTCGACAAAATTGGAGTATTTGAGCTGTAGGGACATCTGGTAATAATCAGGTGACTTGTTTATGATTTTGATTACATGAGTAGTTAGATAAGTCGTTAAGGAATCTGTACGACTTTAGAAAATTAAATTCGGGCGAGTAGAACTCCCAGAATCGATCTTAGCGTGAAGGGGATTTTCTGAGTGTCGTTGGTTAGAGGTGTGTTGTTAAATGGAGGTCTTGGAATTATTAAAATAGCTCACTATTTCGTGCAAGCCGCTTTGGTGCTGGGTTTTGTCTCTCTTGCGGGGACGTTGTAGCGGGGTGAGGGCCGCTATGGCGGGCCAGATTCGACTTAAAGTTGTACATAAATCCCTAAACGACTTTATTCGGCACTTTTCGATTTTTAGAGATAAGGAACGAACCCCAGACGACTCTTGACATTTTCCCACCATTCTTGAGGCTAAAGGTAAGTTTTTCACTGCACGAATCCATTTTTTAATCCATAGAACGTATTAGAATGGGTAATTATCGATGGGGGAGGGTTTTGATCTAGATTCTATGGCGAAAACAACCCTATTTTTTATACTTGGATCATGGGTATGATCTAGGGTTCATAGAATTGTTAGCAATCTGGGTAATTAATGATTGTTTATTGATTCCCGCATTATATTGATTGTTTGTAGACCAAGAACAAGTGGAACGAATCCAAAAGGAGAAAGATCAAGTTTCTTAGGGTTTCAAACATGTTTCGAGGTAGGTGATGGTTGTGATTCTATGATTCTGTGATCTATGTTTGTTCTTGCTTCATTAGGATACATGTATGCATATGAATGTTGCATTATTGATCACACTTGTTATAAACGAGATAGATGAATGATGGTTACCATGAATTTCTGACTTAATTTTATGATCTTGAGGATATACTTATTATTGTGATTGTGGTGTGTTGAATGGATCGATTGCCACGTTCTGGCATAACTAACATGGATCGGTTGCCACGTTCCGGCATAATTATGGGATCGATTGCCACATTCCGGCATAATCATTGGATCGAGTACCACGTTTTGGTATGTTAACTGTTTGGGTTTTGGGTTCCATGAGAGGACCAATGACTTGTCATAATTGTGTAGCTTGAGAAAATGTGAAGTTATTCATTGTTCGTATATGTTGATTATACTGTATATGTTCGATATGTGCATGTGATTATATTGTTGTATTGACTAATGTATGTTATACTTAGTGGGATAGCCGTGTGATCCTACCAATACACTGTGGTTGTGTACTGATATTGCACTTGCTCTTTCTTTGTTGAGTATAGGGCATCTTCAAGCGGCTATTGACAGACCTCGCTTAGAAGATTAGTGATCATCGTTCGAATTCAAGGTGAGCCAGTTCTTCTAGGCTGCCATGAGTTCTCCCTTTGTCTATGTCCACATTTTAGACTTAGACTTTTCTAGTTGGTTATTAGTTGTTAGTTTGGGGTTGTGATCCTTCTTGTTTAGACTTTGGGTCATTGTTAGATGTTTTGGTACATTGACTTTCAGGTTCTAGGTCTATTTTCCGCATTGTTAGTTGTTAGATATTTTGGAAGTTTATGGGAACTTCAGTTTTTAGATATTATTATTGTTTTCGTATCCTTAAATGCTTTAGTTTCTGGTTTAGTAGCTTGGTATGGGTTGTAGTAGTGGTTCTCCCACCGGAGGGTTAGTGTGGGTTCCAATCACGATGGCCTTGGTCGTGATTGGGTGAGTAGCATCTTCAGTTTTGAGCCGAGCTTATGCACATGGCGTCCTCGATGTACCTATCTCTATCTGTATATATGGTTGGCTAGTATTTACATTTTGAGAGAAGCCTTGTGTTTTGGCTTTACTTTTGGGACTTGTAGTCTATTATTTTAGAAGCTTTGTACTTGTGACTTCTAGTTTTTAAGAGTGGTCTTTTATTTTTTATATATCTTTTTTGTTTTTTTTCTACCTGTTATTCTGTTTCTGGTACTTATTTTGTCATTTCAGCTTTTTTCTGTAGGTGCCATCATGATTTGATAAATCAAGTTATGACTAAGGTCGTATTAACCTCTAGGCCACTAAAGCTATCGCTTTGGGCCCCATATTTTTAGAGGCCCCCATTTTTTTTGTAAAATACTTATATATATTATAAAAAAAATTATATATACTTTAATTTTTTTTTAAAAAACCATGAAAGAATATATTTTTTTTAAAAACAAGCAAAATGACCGCTAGTTTTCCCACTTTTTTAAGGAAATGAAACATTTTTTGGAAATAATTACCTTAAGTGGGAAATTGTGTTTCCTTATTCAGTTCCTTTAAATTTGAATCTATATTATTATTTACCTGATAATCATCTCTTTTGTTCTCTATTTTATTATTTTTATTCTCAATATTGAACTGTTTCCCACATTGTTTTTACTTACTCTTGCTTACAAGTTACAAAAAAACAAAAAATGTTTTTGGGCGTCTTCTTGAAAATCTAAAGAAGTGCAACAAGCAATCGTTATATTGAAGGAATGCAACACTATTTCGAAATTGTTTTTATCAACTTATCAAATTCGTGAGCCATGTTTTATTATTCTAACTTTATTTTATAGTTTTTTTTCTTGAAAATTTGTTTTTCTTGATATTCTTAGTTCATAAGTATATATATTCTTGTTTTGGTTATTATTAAAACTATTCAATTTAAATATGTCAACTAGAAAATATGATTCCGATTTTACAATAAAGAGAGAAAAATATAATTTGAAGAATTAAATAATCCCAAAAAGGAGCTCTTGATAGATTTTTAACAAATAATAAAAAATTTGAATAAAAAATTATTGCTTAAAGAATAATGTTAGCAATTTCGATAACCGTTGTCTCAGCCGAAAGAAGTTTTCTGAAACTAAAACTAATGTAATCTTACCTATGATCAACAATGTCTCAAGAGATATTGAATTGATTAACTGTATTATCAATTAAAAATGAATTACTAAAACAAATCATTTATAAAATAGTAATTGATGACTTCGCATAAAAAATGCTAGAAAAGTAGATTTTAAATAAAAGTATATGTGTTAATATATATATATTTTTAAAATATTAGGGCCCCTCTTTAAGGTTTGGCTTTAGGCCCCCAATCTTGTTGAGTCGGCCCTGGTTATGACATAGATTAAGTGTAGTGGGGTCTTGAACGAGTCTAGGTAGTCTACTCACGACCACCAACAAATCACACTTCCAAATAGGGCTACTTGAAAATTACACAACCTAGTAAGGACGGTTGTATCTAACCCAATTCCATTCTTGAAACAAGCCCACGGGCCTCGAACACCAACATCTAAAGAAACTCTAGCCAAACCTAGGAAAAGGATTCACAATATCAATACTAAGGCCATTCTAGTCTATACATAGCTCGCACGGCCGACACAACAAGATTGGAGGCCTAAAGTCAAACCTTAAAGAGGGGACCTAATATTATTATTTTTTCAAAAATATTATTATATATACTTTTATTTAAAATCTACTTTTCTAGTATTTTCATGCGAAGTCATTAATTACTGTTTTATAATTGATTTGTTTTAGTAATTCCTTTTCGATTGATAATATAGTTAATCAATTCAATATCTCTTGAGACATTGTTGATCTTAGATAAGATTTTATCAATTTTAGTTTCAAAAACTTCTTTCGACTGAGACAACGGTTACCAAAATTGCTAACATTATTCTTTAAGCAATAACTTTTTATTCAAAATTTTTATTATTTGTTAAAAATCTATCAAGAGCTCCTTTTTGGGATTATTTAATTCTTCAAGTTCTCTTTTTCTCACTTTATTGTAAAATCGGAATCATATTTTCTAGTTGTGTTCCTTCAATATAATGATTGGTTGTTGCACTTTCTGAGATTTTGAAGAAGACACTCAAAAGCAATTTTTGTTCTTTTGTAACTTGTAAGCAACAGTAAGTAAAAAAAATTGTTGGAAAGAGTTCAATATTGAGATTAAAAATAATAAAATAGAGAACAAAAAAGATGAGTATCAGGTAAATAATGATATGGAGTCAAATTTTAAGGAAATAAATAAGGAAACACAATTTCACACTTAAGGAAATTATTCCCAAAAAATGTTTCATTCCCTTTAAAAAGTGGGAAAACTAGCGGTCATTTTGTTTGTTTTCTTTTAAATATACTTCTTTCATGTTTTTAAAAAAAATAAATTAAAGTACATATAATTTTTTTTATAATATATATAAGTATTTTAAAAAAGAATTGGGGCCTCCTAAAAATATGGAGCCCAAAGCGATGACTTTAGTGGCTTAGTGGTTAAGACGACCATGATAGGTTGCACGAACAAATATACCATCAAACTACTCATGATCAACACGAAGACCACCTAAAATACCAAAAATGGGACTAAAACAATACCAATATAGAAGCAACAAGGATTCATGCTCAATTCCAACTCAACACCGAGAAAATACAATGCTAGAATATTCAACAAGCAAGGTCTAAGGATAGTAAGTCGCGGCCTACCTAAAAGTTGATCTCACGTGCTCCTAACCTCTATATTGGAGCTTTTCATGTTCAACCTTCCTTCGAAATATGTAATGCTATCAAATTACTGATTCTAGTTTCAATACAGTCGTTTAAACTCCGAAATTACAACAACAAAAAATGAGACTAAAAATGAACTAAAAATTGCACTGTGGGACCTACGTATAAAATATTTTAATTGACTATGTCAGTCCCAACAAGCTCAAGAATCTTATGCCTCAAAAATTGGCACAATCCAAGCTCAAAAGTGCCCTAAAAATGTCATGCACAATTATTCAAGAACTTACAATCAATGATTCAGAACAAAGGAAATTGAAGGGAACTTATGGGTTAAATGCGTAAACAACGTTCCTAACAATATCCCAAACCACGATTCCCAAATATTCACAGTAATAAACTCTTAATTTTGATCTCTTAGGTATTACAATGGAGTAATAATATAATTAACAATGAGTTGAAAATAGAATATAAGTACCAGTGATAACGCTAAAGGGCTAAATGATTACTTAAGCGGCCACCTCTAAAAAACCAAGTTTTTGCTACAGATGACAAGCATATGTTGGCCCACCTCCACGCCAGTGGTCTATAAGTCGTTAAAGCAACAAGCTCTAAAGTGGTCCTAGGCCGCTTAAGCAGCTACACAAGAATGCTTGCACAAATAAAAATTGCTAAAACCCAATGAACTCCGATCGGATGGTCAAGATTGGTTCGGAACCCCATGCACACAAACAAACTACACTACCCCACCAAATTCTTCATTCTAGACTCAACAAAGATATCAAAACTTCCATCATAGATTGTCTCGACAAAAATTTGGTCCAACACCTAAGACTTTTTTAGCCATTAGCCACAAGGTTAACTAAAATGATTCTAGAAGCCACAAGACCTGGACCAAAGGTCCATCTAGACCTAACTTGACGTTCAGGAGGTAATAAAACCTTCAGGATTATATTCCAAGGATGTTTAATTGAAGTGTTTAACAAAGACAATAGTTTAAACTTTAGAAGCTCCAAAATAGGGAAACTTGCATAAAACCAAATGAATGACTAGGTGACCGAGCTATCAACCCAAACAAGTCAAAAATTACTAGGGTCTTTATAGATATTCTCTAAATACCATTCTAGAGGGTCATTACATTTTCTTTCTTTAATTCACAAATATATTTTTCATTTTCATCCATACGGTTCCCCATCCAACAACTAGGCTTATTTTACCACATTTCCAAGTCTTGCATTTTGACACAAATCTTTGCTAGCAGAATTGCGGATGGTAAATCTTCTACCTTGTAATTAGCATCACTATAATCAAAAGAAGAACTTCTATTGTTATCATTAGCCAAAATTTTTCATTTAACTCTATGCTCTTTTTATGTTCATATTTTCTTGCTCCTCCTCCACAACCAATTTTAAACCTCCAACTCCTTTCTTTACACATTTCGTTATTTATGGTAATTTTAAGTGAACTGTTTCATCATAATAAAAAATCAAGAAGTCTCCAAACTCTAGAGTATTGTCCTCAATGAATTTGTCTCCTCTGACATCAATATTGAATATAACAATATCTTCATACTTTGTTCACTCCTATAGGTCACATATTGCCTAAGCCATCCCTAAGGGAAACCTCTCTAGGTATCTTTCCACTCTTGTAATTTGTATAACCTATGGGGCATTTTGTGAAGCAAAAAAGGTTTCATTTCGAAATAAAATGTTGAATAAACTAAGTTTCTTTTAATTAGATTGACCATATCACAAAAGATCCCAATATTAGATGGAAATAAATTTAAAATAAACTTAAAATATGAGACTTTTGGTGTTGGAATTAAAGAATATAACTACTTCAAAAACTAAAAAAATAATATTTGAGGCGTTCACATAGTTTACTGCAAAATTACTTTCTTAAACACTAGTATTATGGTCATTTGGAAATGACGTATGTAATTTATGACATCAACTAATTCAATTCTTTATAATACTCATATAAAATAAGGAAATTTAGCATATATAATACTAGTAAAGCACACAGAGGTTTTACAAATCTTAATCTCATCAAGGAATTTCCCATCCCATATCCTATTCCAACATCTCTGAAATGAAAGAAATTAAAGAAAACCTTTTGGGAAATCAGATACCAGGAGGACATAAATAAACTTACCAACCATTGTACATTGGTTTCACGGGTTTAAACCTTGAAGAGTCCGTTTTCCATGTTCTCTTTTGTCGTCAAACTTTTACGAACATAAATCTTCAATCTTTTATGAGAGTTGAAGAATTTGTGGGGGCAACCTAACCCTATGATCTTCTTTAAAAGAAGAGAAGAACTTGCGGCGGCACCTTAACCCTAGAAGTTTCTTTAATAGAATAAAAGAATTAATGAGCCACCTTAATATTAAAAGGATCTACAATCTTTTAAAAGAATATATAGCGGAAAATATTATAAATATCTTAAAGGAATATTTTTAACAATAGTAATAATAATAATGTGTTGTTAGTGTCTGTCACGGCCAAAAAATGACGTGATTGCACTTTTCTTATCCCACTGAGAGAAGTCAGTCTAAAACCATTCACGACCCAAAACCGAGCCATGATGGCATCCACTACAACACACTGAGTAGACAAGACGAAACCCAAAAACAAGATGCGAAATAAGCAATTTATGTAATAACAGTAGTAATATGCAGAAGTCAAGGATAATAAATAGGAAAAAGGTCCATGTCATGTATCTGTAGTATGATACAAAACGTACAAAATAGGCCCAAAATATATGCAAATAGCACGATGAAACTAAACAAGAGATTTATACAAGCAAAATAAACTAACACTACCAGAAAATAAGTCAACAACTAAACATTAGCCCCAAATAGTCACACAGCCAGTCAATCACACAAATCAATGCAACGCATATGTGGCCAATCCAAGACTAATGCAAAAAGATCCTGAGTTGTCTCACTTGCTATCCCGTGGACCCCCAAGGATACTACATAACCCCACCACAACTTATCAAAAGTAAATGAAACCCAAAATTTAGTGTGCAGGCTGCGAGATCTTATCAAAATTAACCTTATATGGCGAAAATAATATATTTTCTCTCCAAACCAAATATTCATCAATAAAATCATTTTAAAACCAGAAGTTCTGCTCCCAAGGACCTAAAAGTCATCAGAAAGTGTAGTGTACTTAAAAAAACTCTCTACAGTATTGTCCTCAATGAATTTCTCCCATTCATATTAAAAATAAAAATCCCATCCAGTTTTGATGTAACGATCCGAACCATCGTTAATTAGGAAAAACCAAAAATTTGGGAAATTCTGGGCCACACTTCCGTAAGGGCGGGCCAGATGCAGCCAGGGCAGTGGCCCCAAGGCGGGGTAAGTTGGCGCCAGAGCGGGATAGGCGAGATAAAATGTAAATAAAGCGAAATCCTATTTTCTCCTTCTTCCTAAAATATCTAATTTAGTCGTAAAACACCCTAGAAACCCTCACAAAGTTGCTCTAAGCTTGGGAAGGAAGGAGAAGGAGATTTATAGTGTGAGGATGGCAATATCTTGTGGATTGTTGGCCAAATTCACTGTCATGTTGTTCAGAAAACCAGAAAATTATCTGCAATTTCTCTGTGCAGCTGCTTGGCGCAAATGTAGGCTTGGTTTTATGAATTGAGTAGTTATAAATCTCTGTTCACTGCGTAATATATGTAAATCAATGGTAGAATTATGCTTAGGACCTCGTGCACCGAACAAAAATGGTTAAATACTAGGAAGAAGCCTTAGATGATGAACTATGGCTAGGTATGGTTGAATTAATGCTTACATGATATGCGTGGATGAGTAGTTCATTGGTGAAGGTTGTGATCCTATGAATGTGTGTTGTGGGTTTGTTCTTGCTTCATTGTACTACGTGCATGTATGTGAACGAAACATGTTGATCACACCTAATGTGAACAAGTATGAATGAAGAACTATATGCTATGAATCACCTCTTATTGTATGATTGTGATTGTGCATCAGGTGTTGCATTCTGACACACTAACTTGAATCGGTTGCCACGTTTCGGCATAATTATGGGATCGGTTGCCACGTTCCGGCATAAACATTGGATCGGGTACCACGTTCCGGTATGCTAACAGTTTGGGTTTGGGTTCCATGAGAGGACCAATGAGTTGACTTAATTGTGTATCTTTAGAAACGTGAAATTGAATGTGGTTCGTAATGGTAAATTATATTGTGATTCATTGGGCTGGCTATATGTCTATGAGAACTTACATGTAATTGATCTTTGTGTTGAGTAAACTTGGTGTGTATGTGTTGTATAATGAAATGGGGAATAACCAAGGGTTCAAGAGTCGTAAATACATGAAAGGCAAGGGTTGTCAGTATGTGGCAAGGGTGAGAAGTACAGGTAGTGTACGTGATGCAAATGCTTAGGTGGATTATACTTGGGAGAAAGGGATTTGTGTTTAGTGGTTAGAAAGCTTAAAGTAATGTACTATGTGGCCAGTGCTGGGTAATATGAAGAGGAAGTAAGGGTGTGACGTGAGCAGTTAGTTGGAACGCTTGTAGTTGTATTTGGGAACTTTTGATGTGTTAGAATGGTTAGTCTATGACCAAGTACCTAGTAAGTAGGTTGACTGAAAAGATGGTTAGTAGTTAGAGTGCTAGCATAATTTGGAGGTATTTCGAGAGAGAGTAGAGGTGGAAAAGCGAGTGGTTTTATTTCATGATCTTACTAGTTGGTTTCTTATGTTATCTGGTGGGCATCGGGTTGATCGATGATGCCTACCAATACGTGTGGTTGTATTGATACTATTCTTGCTATGTCTTTTGACATTGACCGAATGCAGGTTGGTGATGTTCCATTAGGTGAAGACGAAGAAATTCTCCAGCAGCTTCTATCTTTCCTTCCGCATGGTGGGACTTGTGTTTTTTAATTTATCATGTTCAGTTGTACTCTTAGTAGCTCTTGTACCTGTTTAGACTAAATTCTTGGAGGTGTTAGTTACTTTACAAGTTTTAACTCTAAATTGTTTACATTTTATTTATGAAACTCGATGATTTCATTTATCTCCATTTTTCATTAATTTTTCCGCATGTTTTAACTATTGGGATATGAGAGTTCTCCTACTTAGGTGTTAGAATGGGTGCCCGAACGGCCCAGTGGGTTGGGTCGTGACATTTGATCACTCGTATAGACAACATATTACCAAAATGATCCCTAAGGTAACGTTCCTAGGTATATTTCAATTCATGTAATTTGTTTAAACTATGGGGATTTTTTGTGAAGAAAAAATATAAAAAGAAAACAAGTTTCATTTTTGAATAAAATTTTGAACAATATCACTTTCTTTTAATTAGATTGACCATATCACAAAATCGACCTATATTAGATGGAAAAATATTTAAAATAAACTCAAAATATGAGACTTCTGGTGTTCGAATTCAAGAATGTAACTATTTAAAAAATTATAAAATAAAATATGACGTATTTTCATAGTTTACTGCAAAGTTACTTACTTCAACACTCATAATATGGTCATTTTTGAAATGATATATTCAATTACTAACATCAACAAACTCAATTCTATATAATATTGGTATAAAATTAGGAAATATATAAACTGGTATAAAATTCACTTGCATAACGCAGAGGTTTTGAGGATCTAAATCTCACCAAGGCCTCCCCCTTCCCATATTGAGTGTCGCATCTCTATAATGAATGATATTGAAGAAAGAAAATTGACCAATTTAATGCAACGTGGGGAGAAATATACTAACAATTCACTATAGACTGCCACACTGTTATCAGGGTTGAAAACCTTGAAGAAACCACTTTCAATTTTCTCTTTTGTTATCAAAATATTACAAGATTAAACCTACAAGCTTCTTATGAATAGAAGAATTCACACTAGTACCATAACCCTATGATCTTCTTCAAAAAATACAAGAATTTATGGTGGCATTTAACCCTTCAAGCTTCTTTAATAGAACATAAGAATTTGAGGAGGCACCTTTACACTACAATGTTCAACAGTATTGTAAAAAAATATAGAAAGAGGGAGATACTATAAATATATGAAAACAATATCTTTTGAACCTAGTAATAATAATAGTGTATTGTAAGTGGAAACCATTGTTGAGGAAATAATCTTGTAAAATAATTAAGAAAAAATATAATTTTGTCATTATCAACAATAAAACAATGAAATAAAGTGAAATTGTATAAAAGTTTGGATTAGATATGTTGATTTTATTTTTTGCAACAGAAAAAAGAGAAATGTATGATACCATTGGAATAATTATAAATTATGTGGTAACTTATCAAAGTAGTTAAAAAAAACGAATAATTTCATCAGGTATTTTTAAAAAATAAATCATACTTGAAAATTGAAAGTTAAAATGTGAAAATGTCTGGTAAAACCGAATGAAATATTTGGAAA
The DNA here is from genome assembly GCF_900185275.1 of Solanum verrucosum. NCBI lineage: Eukaryota > Viridiplantae > Streptophyta > Magnoliopsida > Solanales > Solanaceae > Solanum > Solanum verrucosum. Next base: position 347,408 of record NW_026020004.1, read on the forward strand.
AAAATTAACAAAATGAGAACTTTTCATTTGTGTTGTATTAGAGAACTTTTCTTCAATCTTCAATTGTTAGAGTAGTTCTCTTCAATTCTCATTTATTTATTTTCTTGGTTATGTCGAAACACTTTCTCTCCAACTTCCAAGTGTTGGAGCAGTTTTTCTCAAACTCACAACATTTATTTTATTGGTTGTGTTGGAGCACTGCTCTCCAACTTTCAAGTGTTGGAGCACTTTCTCTCTAACTAACAATATTTCTTCTCTTGGTTGTGTTGGATCACTTCTCTCCAACTTCCAAGGTTGATGCCCTTCCCACTAACACCATTTCGTTTTTTTTTTTTTTTTTTTTTTGTGTTGGAGCACTCTCTCTCAAACTCTCGTTGATGACATTCCCATCAAATCATTTATTTGTTTATTTTTGGTGTTGGAGCACTCTCTCTCAACTCTCAGTGATGCCCTTCCCATCAATTCCTTTTATTTTTGTTTGTATTTTATTTTTGTTTTAGACTTTCTCTAACTCGTAATTTAGAGAAGAGTTTCTTCCTCTTGTGTTTGGTTGCATTTCTTTAAATCTGCAATATTTTTGTAAGTCTTTCCTTCTAGCATGTTCTTTTCATGCATACATTATACGTCCAACTTTAGTCAATATGATCGTTGGCCAGACGGGCAACATATATGGGTCATAGCCACCCGCCGGTAACGGAAACTCTTAGATCTTCTACAAGGATCGTAAAAGCTCTGATACCAATGTCGATGGATTTAACACATCCATATTGGAAAGAAAAATATCTTCCGTATCTGATCAATCCAATTGGCTACATATTACCAAACCGATCCCTAAGTGAAATATTTCTAGGTAACTTTCTGTTCTTGTAATTTTTATAATATGTGAAAAAAATTTGTAAAGAAGAAAATCTTTATTTTTGAAGAGATATATAAAATAACATAAATTTCTTTAAATTGGATTGACTATACCATAAAAGAAACAAATATTAATTAGAAGAAATTGTTTTACGAATAAACTACAAGTTTTGGGCTACTGAAGTTATAGTTCAAAGTAGTTTGAGACATTCTCATAGTTCTATTGCGAAGCTACTTTCATAAACACATAATCTGGTCATTTGAAAATAACATAAGTGCATATGACATCAACTTATAGAAAAAATCTACATAATACTAATAAAAATAGGAGATTCAACATATATAAAATGTTAGTACAAAATCTACTTGCATCACAAAGGCATCTCTCCTATTTTAACTTTCTCTTCCCCTATCCACAACCCATATTTTCATAAGTATTACATAAGAAAATTCAAAGAAAATGAGTCAGCAAAAAAATAGATCAAATATTTGTATATTCACATAGAAAACGAATAAGAAAAAGACCATTTGATCTAAGTTCATTTGTATTGTAGTTTTGATGATTTAAACATCATCGAGGCTTTCCCCTTCCCTCATCCACTACCAACATCTCCAAAATAAGAAGAAAATATTGAAGAAGAAGGTCCGAAAAACGGAATTACCACAAGGAGTAAATTCACTCACCATCTGTTTTGCACTAGTTTTAGGGTTGAAAACCTTGAAGAAGCTCTTTTCCATGTTCACTTTTGTTTTCAAACTATAAGAAAATAGATGAAATCAGTGCACAACCTTAACCCTAAAATCTCTTTCAATTTTGAAGGAGTATTATTACTCGATTTAATTTATATACATATAAGAGGAAAAGATTACAAAAGTTCCCACGACTTAGGTGATCTCTCTTTTGCTTCAACTTCCTTTGACTCAGTTTTCTAAGGATCCACAATTTCCACAGATCTCGTGCAAGCTATAATATTATCAATTATTGTAAGGTGATTAGCATTACGTATAACCAACAAAATTGTGAAGACAAATAGCCTTGTTCACACCAATAAACACTTTACTAGCCTTGTTCATACAAAAAATCTTTTTACCAGCCTTGTACACACTAGATGTCATTTTACCAAAGATATCATTTTGGTATGAAGAAGGCTAGTAAATTGATTATAGGCGTGAACAGGGCTATTTTATTCATCATGTTGTTGGTTATATATATATTATGATAATTACGTGACAAAAATGATAAAACTGTTGCTAGCAGGAATTGTGTGGAAATTGAGAATCCCTAGAAAACTAAGCCAAAGAAAGTTTGACCGAAAAGATAGTTCACCTAAGTCATGTTAACTTTTGTAATATTCACCTCTTTTATATATATATATATATATGTTAAGTAATATTACTCCTCCAAAGTTGAGAAAGATTTTAGGGTTAAAGTTGTGCAGCAATTTCATCTTTCTCTTATAGTTCTAAAATAAAAGTGAACATGGAAAAGGGTTCTTCAAGGTTTTCAACCTTGAAATCAGTACAAAACAGATAGTGAGCGTACTTACTCATTGTGGTATTTCAGTTTTGTCGAAATTGTGAATTAAAGAAAAATATTTTATTTATAAAATCAAAAGTTCTTGAATTTTACTTCAAGTTCTATCTATTTTTTATATTTCTGTATATTTCTATATTTTTTGTATTTTCAAAATAACTAACAATATCCCTATTTATAATAGTAAACAACCAAATTAAACTAAAACTAGAAAATATATTCCTATATGAAATAGGACAAACAAATTCTAACTAGACATTAATTAAATAAATATGAAAATAACAAATCCTAAATAACTTAGGATTCCTACTTCAACTTTGAATTATCAATTCCAACATTCTCCCGTGATTCAAAGTTGTATATTTTGTCTCTTTCTTCTTGTCATTGTTGTTGTATTGAAAAATATTTTTCCTTAATATTCAATTTATTTCTTGTCATTGGTGTTGTATTGGAGAACTTCTCTTCAATCTTCAATTATTGGAGTAGTTCTCTTAAATTATCATTTTTTTTTTGGTTATGTTGAAGCACTTTCTCTCCAACTTCCAAGTGTTGGAGCACTTTCTGTCAAACTCACAATATTTTTTTTCTTGGTTGTGTTGGAGCATTTCTCTCCAACTTCCAAGTGTTGGAGCACTTTCTCTCCAAATCATGATATTTTTTCTCTTGGTTGTATTGGAGCATTTCTCTCCAACTTTCAAGGTTGATGCCCTTCCCACCAACACCATTTGTTGTTGTTTTTTGTGTTGAAGCACTCTCTCTCCAACTCTCCTTGATGTCCCCTTCCCATCAACTCCTTTTCTTTTTATCTTTTATTTGTCTTTGGTGCTGGAGCACACTCTCTCCAACTCTCCTTGATGCCCTTCCCATCAACTCATTTTCTTTTTGTTTTTATTTTATTTTTGTTTTGACTTTCTCAAACTTGTAATTTAGAGAAGAGTTTCTTCCTCTTGTGTTTGGTTGCATTTCTTTAAATCTGCAATATTTTTGTAAGTCTTTTCTCCTAGCATGTTCTTTTCATGCATATATTATTCGTCCAACTTTAGTCAACATGATCGTTGGCCAGACGGGCAACATATATGGGTCATAGCCGCCCACCGACAATGGAAACTGTTAGATTTTCTACAAGGATCGTAGAAGCTCTGATACAAATCTCGATGGATTTCACCCATCCATATTGGAAAGAAAAATATCTTCCGTGTCTGATCACTCCAATTTGGTACATATTACCAAACCGATCCCAAAGGGAAACATTTCTAGGTAACTTCCCGTTCTTGTAATTTGTATAACATGTGAAAATTTTTTGCAAAGAAGAAAATTCTTTATTTTTTTAAGAGATATATAAAATAACATAAATTTCCTTAAGTTGAATTGACTATATTATAAAAGAAACAAATGTTAATTAGAAGAATTTTATTCCGAATAAACAACAAGTTTTGGTCTACTGAAGTTATAATTCAAGAATGTAAGTATTTTGAGGCATTCTCATAGTTTTGTTGCAAAGTTACTTTCATAAACACATAATCGGGTCATTTGAAAATAACATAAGTACATATGACATCAGCTTACAGAAAAACTCTACACAATACTAATAAAAATAGGAGATTTAACATATATAAAATGTTAGTACAAAATCTACTTGCATCACAAAGGCATCTCTCCTATTTTAACTTTCACTCCCCTTAATCACAACACATATTTTCAAAAGTATTACATAAGAAAAATCAAAGAAAATGAGTAAGCAAAAATCATAGATCAAATATTTGTATATTCAGATAGAAAAAGAATAAGAGGAAAAGTACACTTAAATAATGAAAAAGACCATGTGATCTAAGTTAATTTGTATTGTAATTTTGATGATTTAAACATCATCGAGGCTTCCCCTACCCTCATCCACCACCAACATCTCCTATATTAGTGATAACGTTCAAATATACCTCTTGAAAAGAAATATAAACGATCGTATGCAATATATTTACCCAACTATGAGTCGAGGTCGATCCCACAGAGAATATGGAAGAATATTGTCAATAGTAAATATTGAACTCGATAGTCGTTATAAAAATGGGGGATTTAAATTGAAATAAAATAAAATTAAAAACAATAAAAAGATAGCTTTGAACTAAGTATTTATTTATATTCAGATTATTAAAAGTAACTAGGAATGTGTTCCCCATAAGCTCATAACGCAGTAATTCTAATAATAATAATCATTTTCTAGTGTATTACATGCAAAGTGATAAGTTAGGTATCTCTAAATCCTTGGTCCGGCATCTAGAGAATTTCACCCCGCACCTTGGTCCGGCTACGTGTGTATAATTTACTAACCCTTACCTTTACCTCATATTAGACATCATAATCGATGTTTGGCTTAGTTATTACTTCGCACCAATCGACACTAGCCTATTAGATAGTATCTCACTAAATCTATGTTGATAATTCTTTTCTTGTTAATTACCTCCTTGGTCCGGCAAGTAGTAACAAGGCGAGTTCTAACGTTGGCCACCGTTAAAAAGACTTCTAAACGAAAGAATTATCAATGCATGCAAAATACTAGTCAAGAATTGCTTATTTACTATTCATACTTTGTTAATCGCTCATGGTTCCCACAACCCTAGTTATGAAAGTTAGCTACTCATTATCTCAAAAACACAATCAAAATTTATTAAAATAAATATGCGTGTGTTAATCATAAAAAGTTAAAAACAATAGCTAAACTATCTTTTATTAATCACGAATACAAATAAATAATAAAGGAGAAGAAAGAATAAACCACAATTCTCCGGCCTCCACGGCGGCTCTTCCAAAGTTCCTAAGCTAGAAGAAAATTTATATTATGTCTTGTATCTTGGTTCTTGGCTTCCTAATAATTATTTCCATGCCCTATTTATAGATGTAGAAAACCCTAAATAAAATAATTGAGTCCAAACAAATTAGGAAATCAAAACCCGAAAGGAATTGGATTCCTTTTTCTCCGCGTGTAGCTTCCTTTGATGTTGCCGCCTGATACGTGGACCAGCAGGTAAGTTTTTCTTTCCTTATTTGCATATAAATTATATTAATATTATATTAACTTATTTCCATTAAGCTGCCTGCTTGATTTCCTTCTTCAACTTTCAATTTTTAATTCGTTTTAGCTTCAAACATCTCCAATTTTCCATCAATTTAATCCTACAAATAAAATACACAATTTAGCACAATCCATAAAATTTATGCTCATAAAGGACAAATATAAATACTAAATGTGAGGCAAATAATGATTAAAAATATGTATTTTGACCTCACATCAATTAGAAGGAAAAAATTGAAGAAGGAGGTTCGAAAAATGGAAATACCACAAGGAGAAAATTCACTCACCATCTATTTTGCACTAGTTTTAGGGTTGAAAACCTTGAGGAAGCCCTTTTCCATGTTCACTTTTGTTGTGAAACTATAAGAGAACAGATGAAATCGCTGCACAACCTTAACCCTAAAATATTTTTCAATTTTGAAGGAGTATTATTACTCGACAATATATATATATATACATACATACATACATATATAGATTACAAAATTTCCCATGACTTAGGTGATCTCTCTTTTGCTCCAACTTTCTTTGACTTAGTTTTCTAAGGATCCACAATTTCCACACATCTCATGCAAGAAAAAATATTATCAATTATTTTAAGGTGATTAGCATTACTTATAACCAACAAAATGGTGAATACTAATAGCCTTGTTTAAACCAATAAAAACTTTACTAGCCCTGTTTATACCAAAAATCTTTTTACCAGGCTTGTACACACTAGATGCCATTTTACCAGAGATGTCATTTTGGTATGAAGCAGGCTAGTAAAGTGATTATTGGCGTGAACAAGGCCATTTTATTCATCATATTATTGGTTATATATGATGCTAATTATGTGACAAAAAATGATAAAATTGTTGGTGGCAAGAAATGTGTGGAAATTGTGAATCCTTAGAAAACTGAGCCAAAGAAAGTTTGAGCGAAAAGATAGTTCACCTAAGTCATGTGAACTTTTGTAATCTTACACTCTTATATATATATATTGTTGAGTAATAATAGTCTTTCAAAATTGAAAAAGATTTCAGGGTTAAGGTTGTGCGGCAATTTCAACTTTTCTCTTATAGTTTTAAAATAAAAGTGAACATGGAAAAGGGCTTCTTCAAAGTTCCCAACGTTTAAATTAGTGCAAAACATATGGTGAGTGTACTTACTCATTGTGGTATTGTAATGACATGTTCCCGTCATTAAAGAAATGCCAACGGGGGATTTGGGGCTGGAAAACATTTTTCGTAATATTTGGATTTTCCCAACCTAGTCCAGATTTGGACGAAATTGGAGTCTTTGAGGTGTAGGGAAATCTGGTAACAATCGGGTGAATCATTTATGATTTGATCTCATGAGTAGTTAGATAACTCTTTAAGAAATCTGTACGACTTTATGGAATTGAATCTGGGCGAGTAGAATTCCCTGGATTTATTTTAGCGTAAAGGGCATTTTCTGAGCGTCGTTGTTCAGAGGTGTGTTGTGAAATGGGGATTTTGGATTTCTCAAAATAGCTCTCTGTTTCGTTCTAGCCGTTTTTGCGCTGGGTTTTGCCACTCTGGCGGGGATGCTACAGCAAGGTGACGGTCGATGTGGCGGGCTCAACGCGACTTAGGTTCGCTAATAAACCTATAAACGACCTTATTTGGGACTTTTCGATTTTTAGAGCTAAGGAACGAACCCCAGGCGACTCCTACTCATTTTTCACCATTCTTAAGGGTAAAGGTAAGCTTTTCACTCCCCGAATCAATTTTTTGATCCGTAAAATGAAATAAAATGGGTGAATATTAATTGGGGAGGGTTTTGTTATAGATTCTATGGTAGAAACAACCCTAATTTTGGATAATTGGGATCATGCGTTTGATCTAGGGTTCATAGAAATGTTAGTAATTTGAGTACTTAGTGATTATTTATTCATTCCCGTATTTTATTTATTGTTTGTAGACCAAGAACAAGCGGAACGAATCCATAAAGGGAATGATCAAGTTTCTTAGGGTTTCGAGCTTGTTTCGAGGTAGATGATGGTTGTGATTTTATGATTGTGTGATGTATGTTTGTTCTTGCTTCATTATGATACTTGTATATGTATGAATGTTGCAATATGGATTACACTTATTGTAAATGAGATATATGAATGATGATTTCCATGAAATCATGACTTAAATGCATGATCTTGATGATATACTTGTGCTTGTGATTGTGGTATGTTTGAATGGATCGGTGATGAGTTCACGATTTGGACTCTTTTAAGGCATTATTTTGATAGATTTAGTGTCCTCAAATGCATATTTTGTCTCAATAACTAATGAAAATCCTTGAGTTTCAGGTATTTGGAGTTATAGACAAGGCATGGACACTATTGGGCAGAAAGGAACAAGGCAGCTGAAATGAACGAAGAAAAGATGGCCACCGAATAGCTATGATCTCGCCTAATGTTCTTCTGTGCCAAGCTCTGAAGGAGAAAATCGAGTCGGTGAGATAAAGGAACAGTCAACGAGTTGCCAAACGATTTCGTGATTCATTACTTCATCACCCAAGGTTACAGAAATTGAATTTGCTGAAGGCCAAAGCAAAAAGGCGTGAACCAGACAAAAGGGCGGATCGCCGAGTGGGTCGGCAATCCCGACTAACTGCGCTGAGTGGTCCTTCGCTGCACACTTTTTGACAATTATAAATACTTATTTAAATTTATAGTTTAGTATCAAGTTTTACAATTTAGAAACCAATTTTTAGAATTACTTAGATTTAGTACTTAGTTTTTGGAGACAATCTTCCTTAGGTTTGAAGATTTGAAGATTTCCATTTTCTAAGAAATTGGAAGTGGGTATTGAAGATTCTTCATCTTTGATGTGTGTAAAAACAATATCTATCGTATCCATTTGATGGAAACACATTTCGGTATTGATTTCGATCTCTTTACTGTGTCTAGCTAAAACCACAATCCTTGGGGTGTGATTTTGTGAATATGGTTTGAATTTACTACTTAGTATTGCTAATTGATTGTTTATTCGTTGTTTAGAGGTGATTTCGTTCAGTAGTTGTGTTTGAATTAGATGGGGTTGTAGTTGCAAATACAATTTTATCTTTGTGCTTTTGACTTGCTCGACAGAGAAATTTTTAAACCAAAACTACTGAATTGATAGTCTGTGGTTATTGGGTTGTCGTGGGTTCAGCTCGAGAGAGTGAATGGACTAAGGCAAAGGATGTGCTTCATTGCCGCTTATCGGTGTTCGAGAGAAACCAATTTGATTCGGGGTAAATTGTTCGAGAGAAAATTTACCCTATTAAAGTGTATCCTGGTTACCAATTTACAACGATTTACTATCAATAGCATTTACCCGATTGGTTATTTTAACCCATATTCCTATCACATCTCAAGAATCCTGTCTCCATTTTTGCATTTTCATTTTTAATCATCGTTTTAGTTGCTTGTTGACTACAAAACTCCCTTCGATAAATGACACTAGTATCACCCTTTAATTTATCATGTTTTTACTCGTAAATGTCCATAGCTACGATTGACTTGAACACATTTTTGCTTTTCTATTGATTCTCAATAATAAACCGCTCCCTGGGACTTGACCCCAACTCACTAGTTGGGTTATATTACTACTCACGATCATTGGCACTTGAACTGGAAGTACTGTCCTGATACGTGCAATCAAAATGGCGCCGCTGCCGGGAGCAGTGCTAATTGTGAATTCTTATTTAAGTTGAATTTTGTTGTTGTTAGTTATAGTTCTACTTACTTAATTTATAGCTTTGTTTTGCTTGTTTGTGTTGAAAACAAGAAGTATGAGCGTAAAGGGCAGCAATGGCACCAAGTAGGCCATCAAGATGACATCAGAAACCTCAACGATGTCACTAAGCCTCATGCTAATGACCCCCATCTCATGGGTGGTATTTGTGCCATTCGCTTGCCTCCGGCCGAAGGGAATGCGGTATTCCACATCACGAGTACTATATTGTAACTCTTGCAACTAAAAGGGTGTTTCAGTGGTTTGGCTCATGAGGATCCCCATGAGCACATTAGAAACTTCGTGAATGTATGAGGACCATTCTCCTTTAAGAATATCTCCCAAGAATCAGTTCGGTTAAGGTTTTTCCCGTTCTCTTTGATGGGAGAATCATGCAAGTGGCTGGCTGAATTTCCATGTGAATCAATCACTTCATGGGAGGAGTTGGTCAATGCATTACAAGTGCGATATTTCCCTCCCTCAAACATGATGACTCTTCCAGACAACATTTAGAGCTTCAAGCGTCTAGAAGGCGAGCCAATTCATGAAACTTGGTTGTGATTCAAGAAGTTGGTTCTTCAATGCCCAACCCATGGCTTGCCTGATAACGTGTTGCTGCAGTATTTTTACCGGAGTCTGGATTTGGTAAATAAGGGTGTTGCTGACCAACTTTCTCCGGGAGGTTTGATGCAGCAACCTTATGTGATAGCGGCTCAGCTCTTGCATGGCATGACTACCATAAACAGGGGCGTGGTATACCCATGAAGGCCAAGTCTTCCCTCTCACGTTTAAGCTGACTAAGGAACAAATAGAAAAGGACCAAGAGAGGGAGAAGAACATGGCTAAGATCATGACACAACTTGATATTTTGTCTAAAAATATCATGGGAGCTGGTGCTCGAAGTGTCAATGACGTGGGTGTCGGATGTGCCAATCCGGCTGAGTCCAAGTTTGCAGCCTTGTATAATGAAGAGGTAAATTTTCTAGCCAACCAAGGCGGTGGCCATCGTTCAAACTACCCGAGGCATCTTGGTAACCAAGGTTGGGCTAGGGATGAAGGTTGGAAAGATCGAGATCGTGAATGGAGGGACCATAATCCAAATTGGAAGGATGGGGAGAAGGATAGGTATGTGCATCACCACGAGAGCCAAAATCCAAAGGATTCGGAAGGTGGTCGGTCTGAGGATATTGTATCTCTATCCTTAGCAAAGTTGAATGGTCAGACAAGTTTTTAAAGGAAATGAAAGAAGATGTGTCTACCCTTAGCCAGATGTCACCTCCCATTCAATGTTGATCAAGCAGTTGGAGACCCAAATGGGTCATATATCGTCTCATCTTAACCCGAGACAGCAGGGGGGTTTGCCTAGTGATACTATGGCTAACCCCAATAATGAGGTTTGAAGGTGGACTTGCGTCGTGTCGCGACGTTAACTAAGGTGCTGCTTGGGAGGCAACCCAAGTTTTCTTATTTGTTTACCTTTCTTTGTTTGGAATAATGGTGTGTTAGTTGTGCAGGTTAACGTGTGGAAAGTGTTTGGAAAGAGGGAAATATGCGGTCTAGTTGGCGCATCGCTGAAAGGGTTGGCGACCCCAACTCAGACCACCATTGGACTCATGACAGATGTAACTTGGAGTCTATAACTTTTGGTGAAAACCAGGAAATTATTAGCAAGTCACCGGCGACCCCGATATAGTTCACCGTTTGGATCTCCAAATCAACTGGAAGTCCTGGAAAATTCAGTGAGGTGAGTGTCTATTCGGCGCTTCGCCAAGAAAATCGGTGAGTAAGACTAACGTCGCCGAACGGGCAAACACTCGATGGTTTTTAAGGTTATATTTTTCAAACTCTTCACTTTACCTCACTTTATATCTTCACAAACTCACACCTGCACCTTAGTTTATATATTGGCACATTTTGAGAAGTATTTTAGCTGTTGATTAGTGCTCAGAGTTGGATTACATTACCGCCTAGCATTTCAATTTTATCTTAATCGGCATAAAAGGTTGGTTTTCCAAACCCCAAATTCATTTTTATCGAAATTGTACTCATTTGCAACATTATTATCTTGATGGTCATGTACTGGGCGTATCTGATAAGATTAATATGCTTAAATGTCAATTTTAATTTGAACACATTGCCCGTAGTGTTTTGATTGTTGAAATCCTGTAGCTTGGTGCATTGAAATAAATTAAAATACTCGAGGCCGTGCTTGTATTTTATGGGTCTTGTTTGAATTTGAGTTGTGCATGGTTTGATTTTGTTTTCGGGGGTTGTGGGGTTGTATTCGAGAAGTTGGGTTGAAAATGGGCACGTTCGGTCGTTTGGCGAGCTGGGTCAAGCTCGCCGAACCACTTGGCGGTTCGTCTAATGTCCCCATCTCGCCTTTAATTTCATGCTTTATCTGTTGTTAGATTCTCTAACTTTTGGCGAGAAGCCTGAAGCCACCGAAGGACCTTGGAAACTCGCTGAAAGACTTTTTCATCGCCCTTAGTCTGCACCCCTATATCATGTTCGCACTGTGACTTTCGGTGAGCTAGTTGTTGCTCACCGAAAGCTGCTAGAGATTCGCTGAAAGAGTCTCCAATCACCAAATGGCCATAGCGTTAAAACTAATTTTCTGTGCTTCTATTCGAATATCTCCTAACTTTATTTCAATGCTTCGCAGACATGGCTAGACCAAAAGTTGCTGGGAAAATCGTGCCACCCCGACAAATAAGAGAACAAAATTTCAAATTAAATGAAGAAAGGTCGAATCCTCCCAAGAAGGGCAAACAAGAACCTTCACCAAGAAACAAAGGCAAGGGGAAGAGGCCCAGTTCTAGTAGGAAGACTGATTCCCAAAACTCCTCTATCCCTTCATGGGCTCGGGGACTTTATACAACTGTTTGGAAATTTTTGGCCGACACAGCTGTAGAAACTCCTGGTGAGTTTGGTGCTATTGTTTCTTTTAAAGAAACTCCGGGCATTGATGCTCGAGACCAGACCGATGCACCGAGCACTGATGCCCAGACAGATGGAGTGATTGCTTAGACATGATCCCCTTTTTACCTCCCTCTCTCTTACTTTTATTTTGACTTATGGATATTATATTTTTGTTTGCATTTGAGGACAAATGCTTTTATTTGTGGTAGGGTGACGACCACTGTTTGTGTGACATTCTCATTTTATTTATGTATTTGGGCTCTGAGTTAAATTTTGTCTTGTACACTACTTTTTGTGGATGTTTGAGCTTGTGGATCCTTGCTCTTAATTGTAAATGATTTTTGACCCTTCCGAAAATTTTGCCACCTCTTGTATGTGTCGACTGTGGTTGTTCTCTTGCAAATTTGAGTATCGGTTTTGATCAATACCGATTACTTAAATAGTGCTCATAATCAAACAAAAATGAATGCACGGCTACGACAAGGCCAATTGAAGTTGCGTAGACAATATGTGAACTCCTTGCATATCGTTGTGACTTACCAAGTATCGAATTGAGTCTTTGTGATGAACATTGCACACTAGCGAAAGTGTGGAGTCTTGTTTGACTTTGGTGTCAATGCCTTGTGTGATGAGCTTACCGTAAACCATTTGTGATGACACCTAGAATTTTCCCCATTTGTTCGGCTGACTAAGTGATGCAAACTCTTGATATGATCTTAGGCAACGTTAAAGATTGTGAAACAATTTGACATTACCTCTATTTTCTGGCTTAACCTGTGAGTGTGTGCAACTCTTTTGAACACCCTTTGAGCCTTAGCCTTTTCTTGAAAGAAACTTGAAAAAAATGTGACCTTTCTTGACCTATTACCCATAATCCTCACGATTTATGGTTTGTATGAATAGCCAACTTAGGCCAAAAGCCTAAGTTGAGGGTATAGTGAAAAGAGAAGGTAAATCAAGAAATGCAAGAAAGTCCTCTTTGACCCATGGTGTTGAGAAAAATGAAACCCCTCCATACAAAAAAAAGGAATGAAAAAGAGAAAGAATGAAAAAGTTGTGGAATAAAGTTTTGAGAAGACAAAGAGAAATAGGGTTTCCAACAGTCCATGGAAAGTGAATAATGGGATGACATAAAAGCACGAATGACAAATGATGAAGAAAAGGAAATGAGGAGCTGTTCACACCGCATTTCATGAGGACTATAGCCAATGAGTAGAAATAACCATACCTTTGCACTCAACCCCATTACAAGCCATAAAAAGACCTTTTTGATCTTGAGTGAGCTGAAGCAAATGTTGGTTGGAAAATACAGGCAAACCTATGGGTGAAATCATGTAATGTGTTTATCTTTGTTAGTGTGAGAGTTGATCTTGATTCCGGAACTTTAAATGACTGAGCCATTGTGTGAATATGGAATCATTCTTTATGTGAGGGCATTTGATCACTTTTGTTGGGCTTGAACTTACATTTAAAACAAGTATAGTGAGCTTGAGATTCTTTGGTAATGGTGAGTCACAACTTGAATCTTTGAGTGCACAATTGATCCTTGCACAAATAAGTTGAGTCTTTTTGTGTTTAATCATGATTGAGTCTTGTGTAGCACTGTTTGAGACACCCTTTTTTAATTGCTGAACTTGAGTTTTACTTGAGGACAGACAAAAGTTTAAGTTGGGTATGTTGATAAGTCCACGATTTGGACTCTTTGAGGGCTTTTTTTGATAGAATTATTGTCCTCAAATGTATATTTTGTCTCAATAACTGATGAAAATCCTTGAGTTTCAAGTATTTGGAGTTAGAGACAAGGCATGGAAACTATTGGGCAGAAAAAAACCCTCTCTATCATCCCAGACAGTGGTACCCAATTCACATATAAGTTTTGGAGGAAATTTCGTGATGAATTGGGCAAACAACTCACTTTTAGTACAACCTTCCATCCACAGACATATGGACAGTCAGAGAGGACTATTCAAGTGTTAGAAGACATGTTGAGGGCATGTGTGCTTGATTTTGGATGGCATAGGGACAAATCCATACCTTCGTGTGAGTTCTCCTATAATAATAGTTATCACTCCAGCATTGATATGGCACCATTTGAGGCACTCTATGGGAGGGGATGTAAATCACCCATAGGATGGTTTGAGGCTGGAGATGTGAAACCTTTGGGGGGTAAATTTAGTGAAGGATGCTTAAGATAAGGTGAGGAGTATTCAAGCTAAGCTTTTAGCAGCCCAGAGTAGAAAAAAGAAGAATGCGGATCATAAGGTAAGAGACATGGCGTTTCAAACTGGTGAGAATGTTCTTCTAAGGTATCACCCATGAAAGGGGTGATGAGATTTGGTAAGAAAGGAAAGTTAAGTCCGCGATACATTGGTCCATTTGAGATGAATGTGTGGGACCAGTAGCGCATGGAATGGCTTTACCTCCTAATCTATCGAATGTTCATCTGATATTTCATGTATCCATGTTGAAGAGGTATCATAGTGACGGGGAATATATTATAAAGTCGGACACAATTGTGTTAGACAAGGACCTCCAATATGAGGAGGATCCAATTGCAATTCTTGATTGTGATGTGCGTAAGTTGAGGACCAAGGAGATTAAGTCCGTGAAAGTTCAATAGAAGCATTGTCCAGTTGAGGAAGCTACTTTGGAAACCGATAGGGACATGTGAGATAAGTATCCTCAATTGTTCGTCGATTCAGGTACTACTTCATTCCTTCCTTAGCCTATTTTTCCTATGTTTTGTCACTCGGGGACGACTGATGGGTAAATTGGTATCTATTGTAATGACTTGTTCCCATCGTTATAGAAATGCCAACGGGGGAAAATTTAGGGCCGAAAAACTTTTTCGTAGTATTTGGATTTTCCAAACCTACTCCAAATTTTAATGAAATTGGAGTCTTTGAGGTGTAGGGAAATTTTGTAACAATCAAGTGAATCATTTATGATTTTGATCTCATGAATTGTTAGATAGCTCGTTAAGGAATCCGTACGAGTTTACTAAATTGAATTCGGGCAACTATAACTCCCGAGATCGATCTTAGCGTAAAAGGTATTTTTTGAGCGTTGTTGGTTAGAGTTGTTTTGTGAAATAGGGATTTTGGATTTCTCAAAATAGCTCTCTGTTTCGTTCCATCCTCTTTGGCGCTAGGTTTTGCCGCTATAGCGGGGTGACGGTCGCTGTGGCGGGCTCGACGCGACTTAGGGTAGTTAATAAACCCCTAAACGACCTTATTTGACACTTTTCAATTCTTAGTGCTAAGGAACGAACCCCAGGCGACTCCTACTCATTTTTAACGATTGTTGAGGCTAAAGGTAAGCTTTCACTCCCCGAATCCATTTTTTGATTCATAGAACGTAATAGAAAGGGTCAATATTGATAGGGGAGGGTTTTGTTATAGATTCTATGGTGGAATACTCCCTAATTTTGGATAATTGGGATCATGTGTTTGATCTAGGGTTCATAGAATTGTTAGTATTTCAGGTAATTTGTGATTGTTTATTGATTCCCGTATTATATTGATTGTTTGTAGACCAAGAACAAGCGGAATGAATCCGAAAAGGGAAGGATCAAGTTTCTTAGGGTTTCAAGCTTGTTTCGAGGTAGGTGATGGTTGTGATTCTATGATTGTGTGATGTATGTTTATTCTTGCTTCATTATGATACTTTTATATGTGTGAATGTTGCAATGTGGATCACACTTGTTGTAAATGAGATAGATGAATGATGAATGCCATGAAATCGTGACTTAAATGTATTATCTAAATGATATACTTGTGATTGTGATTGTGATTGTGGTGTGTTTGAATTGATCGGTGTCCATGTTCTGGCATAACTAACTTGGATCGGTTGCCACGTTCCGAAATAACTATGGGATCGGTTACCACGTTTCGATGTAACTATGGGATCGGTTGCCACGTTCCGACATAATTATGGGATCGGATACCACGTTTCGGTATGCTAACTATTTGGGTTTAGGTCCCATGATAGGACCAATGATTTGATATAAAATATGAAGTTGTTCGTTGTTCGTAAATGTTGTTAATATTATATATGTTGATATATAGCATGTCGTTATAATGTAGTTTTGGCTTGCTTATGTTGCACTTAGTGAGATAGTCGTGTGATCCTACCAGTACATTATGGTTCTGTACTGATATTACACTTGCTCTTATTTTTGTTGAGTACAGGGCATCTTGAAGCGACTAGTGACAGACCTCGCTTAGGAGATCAGTGATCATTCAAATTCAAGGGTGAGCCGATTCTTCCGGGCTGCCATGGGTTCTCTTTCGTCTATGTCCACCATTTTTGGACATAGACTATGTTCTATTAGTTATTAGTACATTAGTTGGGAGTGGAACACTTCTTGTTTAGACTTGGTTCATTGTTAGATGTTTTGGTACATTGACTTTCAGGTTCTAGGTTATATTCTTCCGCATTGTTAGTTCTTGTCAGACAGGCATTAGAGTTTATGGGAACTCCCTATTTATTTCCTTAGTATTTACCTTTCTTTCTTAATTTAAATGCATTAGTTTTTGTTTAGTTGTTTTGTTTGAGTTGTAGTAGTGGTTCTCCGATCGGAGAGTTAGTGTGGGTGCCAATCACGAATTTGGAGTAATTCTCTCAAATTCTTTTTTTTTTCTTGGTTATGTTGAAGAACTTTCTCTCCAACTTCCAAGTGTTGGAGCACTTTCTGTCAAACTCACAATACTTTTTTTCTTGGTTGTGTTGGAGTACTTTCTCTCCAACTCATGATGTTTTTTATCTTGGTTGTGTTCGAGCACTTCTCTCCAACTTCCAAGGTTGATGCCCTTCCCACTAACAACTCTTTTTTATGTTGGATTACTCTCTCTCTGTAACGACCTGTTCCCATCATTATAGAAGAGCCATCGTGGAAAAATTTTAGGCTGGAAAATTTTTTCGTTGTTACTTAAAATTTCCTAGCCTAGTTCAGATTTGGACGAAATTAGAGTCAATGAGGTCTAGGGAAATATGGTAATAAATATGAGATCTAACAATGAATTTGATCACATGAGTGAACAGCTAAAACATTAAGGAACCTGTACGACCTTACATAAATGAATCCGGGTAAGTAGAACTCCCGAAACTGATCTTAGCATGAGAGGGTAGTTTTTGAGTATCATGGGTTGAAGGTGTGTTGTGAAATGGGAGCTAGGAGCTCTTAATTCGACTAATTGGTTTCGTGCAAGCTGCCAGGGCGGGATTATTTACGCCACAACGGGGCTGATGTGCATTGATGGGGGCCGCCATAGCGGGTTAGTCGCGAATTAAGTCAGAAATAAACCCACAAAAATGCCATTATTCTACAAATTTCATTCTTAAAGGTTAGGAGATGGACCAGGGTGACTTCTTCACAGTTTTTTACCATTCTTGAGGCTAAAGTAAGGTTTTTACTTCCCGAATCCATTTTTTGATCCGTAGAAGGTAAATTCATGGGTAATTATTGTTGGGCGAGAGTTTTGGATGTTGGGAGGAAACCCTAGTTGCACTTTAGGATTATAATTTGGATCTTGGGTTATTTGGTTATCATAATTCGGGTAAATCAGACCTTAATTACTTATCCTCGTATTGAACTATTTTTTTAGACCTAGACCAAGCAAAAGAATTTGGAATGGGAAGAATCAAGTTTCTTAGGAGGATTCAAGCTTTGTTCGAGGTAGGTGATGGTTGAGATCTCATGTTTGTGTGATGTGCGCTAGTATATACTACATTATAATGCATGTATTTATGCGAATGTGGCAATATTGATCACACTAATCGTAAGTAAGTATGAATGACGGATGGTATGCCATGAATAAACACTTAATTATATGATTACGAGAATGTACATTGTGATTGTGATTGTGGCTTGTTGAATGGATCGGGTGTTACGTTCCAACACACTAACTTGGATCGGGTGCCACGTTCCAGTGCATATATGGGATCGGGTGTCACGTCCGGCACACTAACTTGGATCGAGTACCACGTACCTATACACTAACAGTTTTGGTGTGGGTTCCATGAGGTGACAATTGACTTGTCTTATAAATGTATTTGAGAATGTGGAATTGTTTGTTCGTCCTGAAATGATGACTGATATCGTATATGTTCGGTGTATGCCTATTTATTTTGTTGTTATTACTTGTATATGTTTCACTTACTAGGATAGCCGCGTGATCCTACCAGTACACTTTGGTTGTGTACTGATGTTGCACTTTCTGTTTATTTGTTGAGTACAAGGCATCTTTAGGTGGCTACTAACAAACCTCGTTTAGAAGACCAGTGACCGATTCGAATTCAAGGGTGAGCCAGTTCTTTTAGGCTGCCATGAGTTTTCATTATGTTTAGGACATTTACATTCAGACTTAGACTAGTGCATTAGATATTCTTATGTTTAGTTTAGGGTTGCACCAATTTTCTTAGACTTCTTGTTAGTAGATGTTTTGGTACATTGACTTTCAGGTTCTAGGCATTATTTCGACATTTGTTTGTTAGACTTTTTCGAGTTTATGGGAACTCTATTTGACTCTTGCATCTAAACATGCTTCTGTATCTTTAAATGTCATACTTTTGATTAAGTTGTGTAGTTCTTGGGTTAGCTAATTAGTATTAATGGTTCTCCCACCTAAGGGTTAGTGTGGGTGCCAATTACGATGGTCTGGGTCGTGAAAAATTTGGTATCAGAGCCCTAGGTTCGTTGATCTCGATGTACCAAAACGAATCTAGTAGAGTCTTGCGGAACATTATGGATACATCTGCACTTTTCTTCTAGAGACCATGGGACTTTAGGAAATCTCTCTGTTTTCTTTTGTCTCCTTTAGTGCTATAACTTGGTTCCAATTGGTATATGGTGATCCAAATTGGTATCTAATCTCCTTAATTTTGTTGTCCGCAGATGGTTAACACTAGGTTTAACGACGTCAGGTCCGTAGCTCCAGTTAATGCACCAGCTAAGGAATCCGCAGCAAGAGGTCGCGGTTGAGGCAACGGTAGAGGAAGAGCTAAGGGTAGAGGCTGAGAAATGGTAACGCCTACTAGGGATGGAGTACGAGTTGAGAATACTCCCAGAAATGAGGCTCCTCCTGCACATCATGAAGAGGTAGAGGAGAATGTAGAGGTTCAGAAAGAGGAGAATGTTGGACAAGAGGAAGATGTGCAGGCTGAGACTACATGTATTCCACCTTTAGACCCACTGTTAGCTCAATAGATTATGTCGTTCCTGAAAGGTTGGTTGGTCCTGGAGTTCTTGCCTGAGTTCGAGCAACTCAGGCTCCTGCCAATCCCCCTATTGCTATCAATGTCCCTAAGGTGGGTAGAATCATAGGTACTGATGCCTTCTTCTGTCCTTTGTTGGGTCCTGTTATGATTGGTAATGAACACGGGATGTTGACTAAGTTATTGAAATTGAAACCACCAGTGTTGCATGGTTCCAAGAGTGAGGATGCCTATTAGTTCATCTTATATTGTTATTAGAGGCTTCATAAGTTGTGAATTGTCCATCGACATGGAGTAGAGTTTGTGACTTTTGAACTCCAAGGTAAGGCTAAGCACTGGTGGAGAACTTATGTGGAGTGCAGATCTTCATCTTTACCCCACTCACTTGGACTCAGTTCCATGCTCTGTTTTTGGAGAAGTATGTGCCCCGGACTTTACAAGATCGTAAGAAGGACTAGTTCATGGCTTTAGATCAGGGTGGTATGTCTGTGGCTGCTTATGAGGCTAAGTTTTATGCTTTGTCTAGATATGCTACGCAATTGGTGACTACTGAGGAAGAGAGGATCCGCCTATTTGTTAAGGGACTGAATTCTGAGTTACATGTATTGTCGGTACACATGACTTTTGAGGGAAAAAACTTACATGGGGTTACAAATTTTGTGAAGAAAGTGAAGCGGGTGACGAGAGACGGTTAGGTTAAGGCATTAGCTAAGAAAGATAAGAATACAGGAAACTTTCAGGGTTCTTACTCCAGAGGTTCAGGGAGGCCAACACTTGAAGCCCGGCCAATTCAGTCTGATATGCCCGCTTCTAGAGGTAATTACTCAGGAACTCCACCTTTTAATTTGATTCAGGATAGCCAGGGAGCCGCACCTTCGACATGCAATAGGCCCTCTTCAATCCCACTTGTAACAATTGTAGGGAACCTAGGCATATGTGGAGATATTTTTCCCACTTGTGCATGATGGATTCCGCGCAGCAGCAGACTAGATCAGTGGTACCCGTAGGCAATGGTAACAATGGTCGAGGGCGTCGACAAGGTGGGCAAGGAGGAAATTAGTGAGGCCTTAGAGGTTGGGTAAATGGTAATGCAGGCAAAGGTAGAGTGCAGCCAGGCAGGGAAATCGCTCGTCATGATGACAGGGCTCAGTGTTATGCCTTTCTAGGCAAGACCGAGGCGGAGGCGTCTGATGTAGTGATCACATGTACTATTTTTGTCTGTGACCAGATGGATAAAGTGTTATTTGATCCAGGTTCTACTTATTCTTATGTATCAGTTCAGTTTGCCTTAGGATTTGATATGATTTGTGATGTACTTGATACACACATCCATGTTTCTACCCTTGCTAAAGAGTCTGTCATAGTCACACATGTCTATCGTGCTTGTCCAATTTTGTTTATGGGTTTTCAGACCTGGGCTGATTTGGTTATTTTGGACATGATTGACTTTGATATAATCTTATGCATGACTTGGTTCTTCCCTATTATGTTGTGTTAAATTGTAATACTAAGTCTGTGACTCTACAAATTCTGGGAAGGGAAAAATTAGAGAGGGAAGGGGTGTACAAGCCTAAGCAATCTAAGATCATATCTTCCATTCGGGCTAAGAAACTGGTAGGGCACGTTTGTTTGGATTATTTGGCTCATATTCGGGATGTTGAGGTAGAGTCCCCATCTATTAAGTCTATTCATGTGTTGTCGGAATTTAGAGAAGGGGTTCCTACTGATTTGCCTAGTATGCCTCCAGATAGAGATATAGATTTCTACATTAATTTGAAACCTGGTACTCGCCCCATTTTTATCCCTCCATATCGCATGGCTCTGGTAAAGTTGAGAGAGCTTAAGGCTCAAATCCAAGAACTTCTTGATAAAGGTTTTATCCATCCTAGTGTTTCCCCATAGGGTGCTACTATATTGTTTATTAAGAAAAAAAATGGTAGTATGAGGATGTGTATATATTACCGGCAATTGAATAGGGTTACCATTCAAAATAAGTACCCATTGACTCGAATAGATGATCTTTTTGACCAGTTGCAAGGTGCATCAATTTTCTCTAGGATCGATCTAAGGTATGGTTACCATCAATTAAAGATTAGGCCTAAGGATGTTCCCAAGACGACATTTATGATCCGCTATGGGAACTATGAGTTTTTAGTAAGATCATTTGGGTTGACAAAAGCGCCTGAACCGTTCATCAGTTTAATGAATGGTGTGTTTAAACCATTTCTTGATTCGTTTGTTATAGTTTTTATTGATGACATTTTGGTTTATTCAAAAACTGAGGAAGAACATGCCGACCATCTTCGTATTGTTCTGGGTGTTCTTGGGAAACAAAAGTTGTATGCAAAATTTTCTAAGTGTGAATTTTGGTTGAATTCAGTTGTATTTTTTGGGGCATGTAGTTTCAAAAGAAGGGGTAATGGTAGATTCCCAAAAGATTGAAGAGATTAAGAATTGGGTTCGGCCTAGCTCTATGACTAAAGTTAGAAGTTTTATGGGGATCGCTAGCTACCATCATCAATTTGTGAAGAACTTTGCTTCTATTGCCACGCATCTGACAAGATTGACCAAAAAGAAGGTAAATTTTGAATGGACTGAAAAATGTGAAGGGAGCCTTCAAAAGTGCAAGACTCTTTTGACCACAATGCCCATTCTAGCACTACCGGTGGAAGGTAAAGATTTTATTGTTTATTGTGATGCTTCATATTTGGGTTTGGGTGCTGTTCTAATGCAGGATAAGAATGTTATAGCTTATCCATTGCAGCAGTTGAAGGTACATGAGAGGAATTAACCAACACACGATTTGGAGTTGGCAGCGGTAGTGTTTGCTCTTAAGATCTGCCGACATTACCTCTATGGTGTCAAGTGTGAGGTGTTTACCGACCATCATAGTCTACATCATGTGTTCACTTAAAAGGATGTTAATTTGAGACATCGAAGGTGGATGGAGTTACTCAAGGATTATAATGTGACCATCCAATATCATCTGGGCAAGGCTAATGTGGTGGCAGACGCACTAAGTCGGAAGTCCGTAAATATGGGTAGTCTAGCCTGCTTGAGTGTATCTAGGTGACCTTTGGCTAAGGAAATTCAGACCTTGGAGTCTAAGTTCGTGCAGTTGGGCATCTCAGAGAAAGGTGGGGTGTTAGCCATGATTGATGTAAGGGTCACGTTCATTGAGGAGATCAAGGCAAAATAGTTTGAGGATGAGCATTTGAAAGAGCTCAAAAATAAAATAGTGTTTGGAAAGGCACAAGAGACCACTCTTGATACAGAAGGTGTGCTCAGTTTTAAAGGAAGGATTTGTGTTCCTAGAGTGGGCGACTTGATTCAAAAATTATTTGTAGAATCCCATGGTTCGCGGTACACCATTCATCTGGGTGTGACCAAAATGTACCGAGATTTGTAGTGACTCTATTGGTGACCTGGCATGAAGAGAGATATAGCAGAGTTTGTGGCAAAGTGTAAAAATTGCCAACAAGTAAAGTATGAACATAAAAGGACTGCAGGTTTGCTTCAGAGTATGCCAATTCCAAAATGGAAGTGGGAAAGGATAGCTATGGATTTTGTGGTTGGTCTGCCTAAGACCTTGGGAAAGTTTGATTCTATTTGGGTAGTGGTTGACAGATTGACTAAGTCAGCCCATTTTATTCCAGTCAGAATAGATTATAATACGCAGAGATTGGCTAAAGTATATGCAAAAGAGATAGTAAGCTTGCACGGGGTTCCCCTTTCTATCATATCAGAACGTGGTACGCAATTCACATCCAAGTTTTGAAGGAAACTACATGATGAATTAGGCACACAATTCACTTTTAGTACAACTTCCCATCCACAAACGGACTGACAGTTAGAGAGGACTATTCAAGTGTTAGAAGACATGTTGAGGGCATGTGTGATTGACTTTGGAGGGCATTGGGACAAGTTCCTACCGTTGTGTGAGTTCTCCTATAATAATAGTTATCACTCCATCATATATATTTACACCGTTTGAGGCAGTGTATGGGAGGGGATGTAGATCACTCATAGGATGGTTTGAGGCTGGAGATGTGAAACCTTTGGGGTTGATTTAGTGAAGGATGCTCAAGATAAAGTAAAGAGTATTCCACATAAGCTTTTAGCAGCCCAGAGTAGACAAAAAAAGTATGCAGACCATAAGGTAAGAGGCATGGCATTTCAGACTGGTGAGAAGGTTCTTCTTAAGGTATCACCTATGAAAGGGTGATGAGATTTGGCAAGAAGGGCAAACTTAGTCCTCGTTACATTAGTCCATTTGAGATTCTTGACTTTGTAGGGCCAGTAGAGTATAGATTGGCTTTACCACCTAGCCTATCAAGAGTTAATCCGGTATTTCATGTGTCCATGTTGAATAGATATCATGCTGATAGGGATTACATCATAAATTGGGACTCAGTGTTGTTAAACAAAAACCTCTAGTATGAGGAGGAACTGGTTGCCATTCTTGATCGTGATGTCTAGAAACTGAGGACTAAGGAGATTAATTCTGTTAAAGTTCAATGGAAGCATCGTCCAGTTGCGGAAGCTACTTGGAAAATCAAGCAGAACATGCGAGACAAATATCCTCATTTGTTCGTCGATTCAGGTACTATTCCATTCTTACTTTAGCTTATTTTTCCTAAGTCTGTCACTCTGGGAGGAGTGATGGGTAAATTGATATCTATTGTAACGACATGTTCCCGTCGTTAAAGAAAAGCCATAACGGCATGTTCCCGTCGTTAAATAAAAGACATCAAGGAATAATTTTGGGCCGGAAAACTTTTTCGTAATAACTTAATATTTTCTAGCCTAGTCCAGATTTGGACGAAATCAGAGTCAGTGAGGTCTAGAAAAATCTTGTAACAAATAAGAGATCTAATAATGAATTTGATTGCATGAGTGGATAGGTAAGACGTTAAGGAACCCATATGACTTTACAAAATTGAATTCGGGCGAGTAGAACTCCTGAAACTGATCTTAGTGTGAGAGGGTAGTTTCTGAGTGTCATAAATTGAAAGTGTGTTGTGAAATGGGAGTTTAGAGGTCTTAATTTGACTAACTAGTTCCGTGCAAGCCACTAGGGCGGGATTATTTTTGCCAAGGCGGGGCCGCTGTGGTGGGATGGGGGCTGCCATAGCTGGCCAATCGTTAATCAAGTCGGAAATAAACCCCAAAACACCAGTATTGTGCAAATTTCATTCTTAGGAGTTAGAAGACGAACCAGGGCAACTTCTTGACAGTTTCTCACCATTCTTGAGGCTAAAGATAAGGATTTTACACCCTGAATTTGCTCTTTCAATCCGTAGAATGTAAATTCATGGGTAATTATTGTTGGGGAAGGTTTTAGAATTGTTTTGGATGGTGGGAGGAAGCCCTAGCTACACCTTAGGATCATAATTTGGGTATTGGGTTATTAGGTAGTCATAATTAGGGTAAATTAGACCATAATTACTGATCCACGTATTGAATTGTTTATTTGTAGACCTAGAGCAAGCGGAAAGAATTTGGAAAGGAAAGAATCAAGTTTCTTAGGAGGATTCAAGCTTTGTTCGAGGTAGGTGATGGTTGTCATCTCATGTTTGTGTGATGTATGCTAGTAATTACTTCATTATAATGCATATATGTATGTGAATGC
The DNA here is from genome assembly GCF_900185275.1 of Solanum verrucosum. Lineage (NCBI taxonomy): Eukaryota > Viridiplantae > Streptophyta > Magnoliopsida > Solanales > Solanaceae > Solanum > Solanum verrucosum. The sequence goes on from NW_026020004.1 coordinate 372,352, forward strand.
TACACTATTGATCATATTTATTGTAAATGAGTATGAATGAATGATGGTATGCCATGAATAAACATTTGATTGTAAGATTATGAGAATGTACATTGTGATTGTGATTGTGGCTTGTTGAATGGATCCGGTGTTACGTTCCAACATACTAACTTGGATCGGGTGCAACATTTTGGCGCCTATATGGGATCATGAGTCACGTTTGGCACACTAACTTGGATCGGGTACCACTTACCGGTACACTACAGTTTTGGTGTGGGTTCCATGAGAGGACCATTGACTTGTCATATAAATGAATTTGAGAATGTGGAATTGTTCGTTGATCCTGAAATGATAATTGATATCGTATATGTTCGGTATATGCCTATTTATTTTGTTGTTATTACTTATACATGTTTCACCTATTAGGATAGTCGTGTGATCCTACCAGTAGACTGTGGTTGTGTCCTGATAATGCGCTTGCTCTTTCTTTGTTGAGTACATGGCAGCTTCAGGCGACTATTGGCAGACCTCGTTTAGAAGACCAGTGATCGATTCGAATTCAAGGGTGAGCCAGTTCTAACAGGGTGTCATGAGTTCTCGTTATGTTTAGTCCATTTCTATTCAGACTTAGATTAGTGCATTAGATATTCTTATGTTTAGTTTGGGGTTGCACCCATTTTCTTAAACTTGTCATTAGTAGATGTTTTGGTACCTTGACTTTCAGGTTCTGGACATTATTTCCATAGTTGTTTGTTAGACATTTTGGAGTTAACGGGAACTCTATTTGACTCTTGCATTTAAACCTGCTTTCGTATCTTTAAATGCCTTAGTTTTGATTAAGTTGTGTAGTTCTTGGGTTAGCTAATTAGTATTAATGGTTCTCCCATCGGAGAGTTAGTGTGGATGCCAATCACGACGGTGTGGGTTGTGACACTCTCCAACTCTCGTTGATGCCCTTCCCATCAACTTTTTTTATTTGTTTTTGGTGCTGGAGCACTGTCTCTCCAACTCTCCCTGATGCCCTTCCCATCAACTCATTTTCTTTTTGTTTTTTATTTTATTTTTGTTTTTGACTTTCTCTAACTCTATATTTAGAGAAGAGTTTCTTCCTCTTGTATTTGGTTGCACTTCTTTAAATCTGCAATGTTTTTGTATGTCTTTCCTCCTAGCATGTTCTTTTCATGCATATATTATTCGTCCAACTTTAGTCAACATGATCGTTGGCTAGACAGGTAGCATATATGGGCCACAGCCGCCTGCCGAAAATGGAAACTCTTAGATCTTCTAACAGGATCGTAGAAGCTCTAATACCAATTTGAAGGAAATTATTTTATTTATAAAGTCAAAAGTTCTTGAATCTTACTTTAAGTTCTATCTATTATGTATATTTCTGTATATTTCTATATTTTCTGTATATTGAAAATAACTAACAATATCCGTATTTATAATAGTAAACAACCAAATTAAACTAAGACTAGAAAACCTATTCCTATATGAACAAGGACGAACAAATCCTAACTTGACATTAATTAAACATATGAAAATAAAAAATACTAAATAACTTAGGATTGCAACTTTTAATTATTATTTCCAACATGAATCCCTACGAATTTGAGCAAAAGGATGTTTGAGCCAAAATATAGTTCACCTAAGTCAAATCTTTTTACTAGCCTTGTTCACACTAGATATAATTTTACGAGCTTTAGTCACACCAAATGTCATTTTTCAAGCCTAGATATCATTTTACCAGCCTTATTAAGAACATACGTAATTTTTCAAGCCTTATGCACACGAAATATCATCTTTAGGATCATAGATTTCTAAATAAATGTTTTTAGCACACTATAATTAAAAACATAGATCATTATATTTAAAAATAGTTGTATAGAAATTACATTCATATCAAGAGATATGCTGCTAGAAGAGTAGAAGATGCTTGGGATTTTTTTGACACTTTCACCTCTTATGTTTTATATGGATATTGGAGAGGACGCCCATGAGTTTCTCAGTGTTTAAGTGAGCATCTATACACTGTGGTCTTGGTGGAGTTGAGAGGAGCCAATATTTTTTGCTTACTAGTTTGATGGGCCATCTAGACACTGGTAGCATTCTTATGTTAAGACTAGGCCAACTGGATCTCCTCCGACTTCATGGTAAGAGTTTTTTGAGGCTTTCATTCCAAGGTTCATTCCCCAGTATCAAAGATAGACATTGAGATCAGTTTCAAGAATGCATCACGGATCCATGACTATGTTTGAGTATTAGTTAAGGTTTCACCAGATCTCTTAACATGCCATAAAGATTCCAGCAACCAAAGAGGGGAGAATTATATACATTATTAGTGGTTTGAGGCTCAATCTATGGTCTCACTGGGTTGTTCTCTTCTAAATTTAGTTTTCCATGCCTATAATATTGAGTAGCTTAGCTGTGAGCCCTAAGGGGGAAGCAACAAGAGGGCTAGGCATGAGGCTAGCTACAGTGGATCCCGTTCTAGGCCCAATGACTCCTATGATACACCCCACTATTGGTTCAAGTAAGGTTAGTCTATCCAATTTGTTTAGGACTTAGTACACTCTTAAGAGGGTAACCGACATAGCTAGGGTGATGACGACTAGAGTTAGGGTCGATATGGGTCAGAGTTAGTTGGTTTAGGCTATGGTGGAGGCTCTCATGTAGGCCGACCACATCAGGGTTGCTATGATTGTAAGAAGTTTGATCACTGGTCTAGAGAGTACCTTCTGCGTTAGAGGGATGCAACAGCTCCACATACAGCTCTATCGGTCACAGCAGTAACATCTCTAGTTAGAGGCAAAAGCAAAGGTAAGAACTATCGTAGATATCACCAGGGTGGTCCCTATGGAGGTAGGTAATGTTGTAGATAAAATGCCTAGGGTAGAGGAAGAGAGGCTTAGTTGTACGATTAATTTATGCCATCTACCCACCTTAGCTTTATTTGATCTGGGTTCTACTTTTTGTATGAATCTATATATTATTCTTTTCATTAGAGTATGAGCTCAGAGCCCTATTGCGTGTGTCAATCCATGTGGGTGAATGTTTAGTAGTGGATCACATGTTTCGATCTTTTTTGGTCACTATCCAAGAGTGTGACACCAGGGCTGACCTCATATTGCTTGATATGTTTGATTTTGATGTGATTCTTTGCATAGACTATTTATTCCCATACCACACAGTCTTCGATTGCTTTTCTAAGACTGTTACATTAGTCATGCCTAGTATTCCACTAGTGGTGTAGTAGATCATTTGTAGTTGCATACCGGTTGAAGTTATCTTTTTTATTTGGGCTTGGAGGTTAGTGGATAGCGATTCCTTATTACTTGGCCTATGTATCGTATTAAAGTAGGGAGGTTCATTCACTTGAGTCGGTTCCCATGATATGTGACTTTGTATATATGTTTTCTACTTACCTACATAGCGTACCCCCAAAGTGTGATATTGATCTTATAATTGACCTTATTTCGGGTACTTATCCTATCTCTATTCCACTATATCATATGGCCCTTGCAGATCTCAAGGAGCTCAATGTGTAACATTTATATATCTTGGGTAATGGATTCATTCGACCATGTGAATCACCTTAGGGAGCCTATGTTTTGCCTGAGAAGAAAAAGGATAGATCCATTTTGATATATATTTACTACATGCAGCTAAATATTGTGATGGTGAAGAACCATTACCCTATGCCATGTGTTGATGATCTATTTGAAAAACTTCAGGGTATCACAATGTTTTCTAAGATTGATTTGAGGTCTGGTTACCTTCAGCTGAGGATTATAGAATCAAACATCCCTAAGACTACATTTAGGACTCGTTATTGTCACTATGAGTTCCTTGTGATATCTATTGGGTTGACTAACGCCACTTCCACCATTATGGGCTTATGATGCATATGTCTGGGACTTATCTCAATTGTTTCATCATACTATTCTTTGATGATATTTTAATATAATTAGAGAGCCGGAGAGAGCATGAGTAACATTTGAGGATTGTGCTCTAGCATTTGAGATTTTAGGTACTTTATCTCATGTTTTCAAAGTAATGATTTAAGATTGAGTCTACAGCATTATTTGGGAACATGATGTCCAATGATGGAATTAGTGTGAATTCGGTGAAAATTGATGTTATTTGGCCCACCTCGGTTAGTGAGATTCGAAACTTCATTAGACTAGCGAGCTACTATAGACACTTTGTGGAGGATTTCTCACCATTGTGGCACCTTTGACATGATTAACTCTCCTTCATGTTCCGTGTGAGTGATCTGAGAAGTGTCAGATGAGATTTATTATAATCAAGAAGTTTCTTACTACTGTTTTCATACTGACTCTTCCAGTAGAGGGTGATAGATTCGTGATGTATTATGATGCATCCAACGTTGGTTTTGGTTGTATATTTATTCAATGGGGCTAGGTTATAGCTTATACATTTAGGCAGCTTACGCTGCATCAGTAAAACCACCCTACTCATGACTTGAAGTTGGCGGTGGTAGTTTTTGAGCTTAAGATTTATAGGCGCTACCTCTATGGAGTTTTATGTGAGCTCCACATTGATTATAAGAATCTTCGGTACATTTTGAGCCAGTAGAACCTTAATTCAAAGCAGCTCCATTGGATTGAGCTCCTAAAGGACTATAACTTCTCTATTCTCTACCATTCGTGCAATGTGAATGTACTAGCGAATACCAGGAGTTATAAGGCGCTGAGTATGGGTAATCAATCCTTCCTATTTATGATGGAGCGATATTTCGCTTTGGACATCTATCCCTTAGCCAATATGATGATTGAGTTTGATATTTTAGATTCTAGGTGTCTATTTAAATGTTCAATCTTCGTTGTTGGAGTGGATTTGTGGTCACTAATTTGCGAAATAGACCTTGGTTTCCCTTTGAGATTAAATGTTAGGAGGTGATGCTAGTCAAGCTACCTTACATTCAGATGAGGTTTTAATATTTGATGGTCATTTCTCCCTACTGAAAGTTAGGGATTTGATTATGTTGATCCTTCATGAGGACCATGATTCCGGATATTCTATTCATCCAGGCACCACGAAGATGTATCATATTTTGAAAAAGTAAAACTAGTGGAGCAGTAAGAGGAGAGATATTGTCAACTATGTGTCATGTTGACTGTGCTGCCAACAGGTGAAGGACTAGCATTTGAGGCTTGATGGTGTGTTTTTGAGATTACACATTTTTGAGTGAAGTGGGATTGCATCACCATGAACTTTACTGTAGGATTTTTCAAACTTCTAGACATGTTGACCGTATTTAGGTTATAGTGGATCAATTGACGAAGTAGGCATATTTCCTTCCCGTTCAGTCTTCTTTCAACATTGAGAGGTTAGTGCGTATCTCTATTTGAGAGGTTGTTCATTTTCTTGGTGTTTCTCTTTCTACTATCTCACATCATAGTTCTTAGTTCACTTATAGTTTTTGGAGGATATTTCAAGAGGATTTAAGAATTTGTGTTGACCTTGGAACATTTTTCTACCCGCAGGTTCTTTGGGATATGTTCTGGGCCTGTATTTTGGAATTTGGAGGTCATTGGGACCAATTCTTGCCTTTGAAGGAGTTTTTGTTCAACTACAACTACAACTATAATACTCAAAAGGGCTCATTCGAGTCTTTATGTGGTAGGAATTTTCACTCTCATATTGGTTGGTTGGAGTCTACGGAGCCTATGCCACATTGTACTGTTTGTCTTAAACAGGCCTTAGATCAGGTGCGGCTGAATCAGAATAGGCTCAAGGACACTATGAGTAGGCACTAGATTTATTTCGATTTAGGCATCATCCGTTGAGGTTTGTAGTTTTTGATTGGAGGTGAGCACGCTTAGCCCCAGGTATATTTGGCCTTTTATGATCCTTTAGATAGTTGGTGATGTTGCATATGAGTTCGCCCTACCTCATACATTTTGAACTGTTCCCCCAATTTTTCATGTTTCAACGTTGCATCAGTATGTTTATTATAAGTCTTATGTGCTCTAGTATGATTGGTTGAGTTGCATGATCATTCGACCATCATGGACAAGCCAATTGCTATCCATGCCAAAGATATGCGGGTGTTGCATTTGAGAGTTATGCAGGTGGTGAAGGTCCATTAGAGGTGTCTTCTAGTTGAGGAGGCGACCTGGGAGCCTTAGTAAGTGATGCGTGAGCAGTTTCATGGCTTTTTTAGCCTTTAGGTACTTCCTGACTCTTAATTTTATGGATGAAAGTACTTATTAATAGTAGATGGTGTAATGATCCTCCAAGTCATTTATATGTAAATGCCTTCCTTTCTTTGTTTAAACCATTGCAATAGCAACCTCTAGTCATTTACGACTTGATGGGAGTGAAAGCTCAGTCACCTAGTCATTTGTTTGGATTTTATGCAAGTTTGTGTGTTTTGGAGCTTTCGAAATTTAACGGTTAACTTCGGTCAAAAGTTCAAGAACATTGCCTCACAATTAAATTATGATAGTTTTTCTAGCTCTAAAACTTCAAGTTTGGTCTAAAAGGACATTTCATGCGGTTCCTAAGACTTATAGGCTAATTCCGAGCTCCTTGTGGATTATTGCTAAAAATTGAGTTTCTAGTGGATGACCCATTTTTTGTCGAGATGACCTCGAGCAAAAGTTTTGTCTTCTCCATTGAGTTTGTAATTTCAAATTTATGGGATAGTTGATCTTCTTTCTGTTTACAAGGTTTTAAAAAAATATCGAGCACCCCATCAGGGAACTTTAAACATGGCTAACCCAACGAATGTGAATCAGCTGGTGCAATCCAATTAACCCTTCGTGTTCACGAGTCCGTGGGTACGCATTCATGATGAAGATATAGCCCGCATTGACCTTCCAATCGTGATGTCGGACCACCACGACCAAGAGAGTCAACTTTTTAACGGGTTGTGATCACGACCTATTTCCCCGCAATCGCAATGAAGAGTTTTTCTAGTCTTTTCAACTAAGACCAAATGTGATCAACTTTATTTCCTCATAGTGATTTGGAAATTTCTCTATCGTTTCATCGTTCTGTGTGGGGCTATGAGGGTGTGTGATTAGGGAGTGCCGAGGATTCTTCATTTGATGTAAATTTCACCCTGAAGGGTCAGCCAGCCCCAGTTTTTTGGTTCTTAATTTTGTTAATTCTTGCATGTTGTTCGTTTGGTCTTTCACGAGTTCGAATTGTATTTCATTTCGCAACACAAGTTTGGGGAGTTAATTAGAATTTTTTGAGGGAGTCAATTAAGGAATTCGTGGCATGGGTGACACATTTCCGGTTTTGACTATAATTTGATCAATCTTTGTTTTATGTGAATTCAGTATTTAAGAGACCGTTCTAATGTAGTGATTCTATAACTGATAGGGTGGAAGCGTTTTGGGCCATTTAAAAGGGAAAAGCTCCAAGTTGTGATTTAAAGTATGTGTGGTCAACCTTATAGTAGTCTACGACTTTCCATTCCTTGGATTGAGCTTGATTATGTGAAAGTGTGGTCATTTGTGTGAATATAGGGTGGATACCTAATTGATAATTCTAGAATACTTAGAATCTTTGTTTTAGGCTTTTATCAGGGGTTTCCAAGATTTGGAGCATGAAAGTTACTATTTGTGATTATCCTTATCTTTTAGCATGCTTTGGTTGTTGTTATTATTGATTTATTTTATCATATTTCTCGTTAGTCTAGGCTTATACTAGAGCATTCCAGAGACTTGTATTATCTTGAGCCGATTGGCCTTAGTTTTGTCCTTGTCGCTTTGGCATAGTTCCTTGTAGACTAATGTAGTAAACTTTGGTCTCATAGTATGATCCTTAGATAGGTGAAAACTCATCTTGAATTGCTCTTTTAATTTTTGGTTTTATCCTTGCAATCGACTAGGAGTTTATGTGGTCCATTATGGGTTTATTGGGAATTTGTCGTTGACTCGTGTTGTAAGAGCTAGAGTGGGTCACTAATGAGTTGAAACGGTTTTGTACTATGGTTGGACAAGTGTAGATTTGGTAATGAAATTTGGAGTCGTTGGAGTTTGTTTTCTACAATTGGAGCCTGTATATATTCTATAATCACTCATTATTTGAGGATCTCATATGCACTTATTTTCATTTTGGGTATTTTCCCCACTCATGTCTGTGTTTTATCCAATTAGAGTTGTCACTAAGAGATCCTATTTCATATCTCTTTCAATTCTCATTAGAGTTCTCACTGTGAGATTCTATCTCAAATCCCATTTGCCCAGATTAAAGCTATGATTAGGTGGCTTTATTGGATACTTGAACCGTGAAGTATTTTGGGGGAGGTTCTCCCAATTCTGGTACTATTTTTAAATTCTTCGTATAATTCTTATCTCTACTATGTACCTATCAAGCTTACAGGGGTTCATTCAAGTTTTTAGTTTTACTAGTGCACGAGTGTACCTTTAAGGTTTATGGGTGTAGATAGGTTAACTTAGTTGTACTTATTTCATTTACTTTGTTAGTACACTCATGTGCATTCCTCTTTCCCTTTGGTTCTTTGACTTCTGTTGTGTTTAGATTGTAGCATTTCATATTTCTTTTACTTTTCTTGCTCTGTCGTCCTATGATCCTACTTATTACCTGTTGTTTTGTACTCATACTAAACTATTGATCTTTTTTATGATGCAGATCTGAGCACCAGTTACAAACTTTAGGATTTGGGTCAGTAGCACCTTCAGTTTAGAGGCGAGCTTGAGCACATGGCATCCTTAACGTACCTTTCTCTATCTATATATTTGCTTGGCTAGTATTTTACATTTTGAGAGAATCCTTGTATTTTGGGTTTACTTTTGGGACTTGTACTCTTTTATTTTAGAATCTCTGCATTTGTGACTTCTGGTTTCTAAGATTGGTCTTTTATTCTGTATATATCTTTTTTCTTTTTTTATACTTGTCCTTCTGTTTATGATTCTCATTTTTGTCATTTATGCTTATTTCTATAGGTGCCATCGTGACTTGTTAAATCAGGTTATGACATAGACCAAGTGAAATGGGGTCTTCAACGAGTCTGGGTAGTCAACTCACGACCTCAAACAAATCACACTTACAAATAGGGCTACTTGAAGGTTACAACCTAGTAAGGTGTAACACCTCGTTTGCTAGGAAGACCAAAATGCAGACTTTTAGAAGTTGCAGATGCCACTAACGGGGACACCCACGGACCGTAGGTTGACCCACTGACCGTAGGTGGGGTCCGTGGTTGGCCACCTACAACCCCCTCCCTAGAACCCCAGAAAATTTAGGTAAGTCCAGAACCACGCAAGGACATACGGATAGTAGGTGGGACCACGATCCGTGGTCTAGAACCGTGGTTCAGATCCCTAGCTTCCAACTTTTTGATGCCAAGCCGTCAGTCAGTCCATGAACCATCGGTAAGGCCCATGGATGGGCCTGCCAGTTTTTAAGTCAAGGTGGGTCATTTATTCTTTTCCCCTATTCATTAGACACCTAAACTACGTCGTTTAACCCCTACACTACGTCATTTTGGCCAGTTTTTGCTTAGTAACTTAAAATAGAGAAAGCATCGACCAAATCCTCTCCAAGAACACAACAGGTTTCCCTTAGTTCCAGCCTTGAAATCGAAAGATTTCTCCGTGGATTTGGTCACCAGGTATGTGGGATTTCACTAGTGGGTTCCTTTCACCCATTAGGTCCCTAGAATTCAGTCAGATTTTTTATTCCCTTCAGTAAGATTAGAATTAGGGCTTCTAAAACATCATATTATTGCAGTAATTTAGTTGTAAGAGTAATCCTATGTAGAATAATACTTTTTCGTAACTATGTTGCTTAATTCTTGCATGAAATTCAGAACCCTAGTTGTGTAGATTTGTTTAGTTCATGAATTACACTTTCTAGGTCAGTTTATACTGATATATATGCATTAGTTGTCAAATGTTTCATTATCAGTACTTAATGTTGCATTTTTAGTTAGCATGTCAGAATCTTGAGCTATTCAGTTTATTTCAGTTGTGTTGTATTGTATACATTCTAGTTGGGAATAGGATTAATACCGAGTTGGACTAGGGTCAGTCACTCCCATAGTCCTAGTAATACGTGCCCCCATAGGTTAAGTCCTCTCTGTGGGCATCAAATATAGTGATCACGCCAGTCATGCCTCTATACTCCTGGCAAGGTATATTATGTCCTCTTGATAGGACTTATACATCGGACCCCATGTTTAGCTCACGCAGTTTTATGTCGGTTAATAGTAGCTCTCAATTCTAGTCCATTGACCAGGTTATTAGTTATATTTTAGTATTCAGTTTTAGCATGTTATGAACTTGGTCATTGCATACAATTAGTTCATGTTCAGTATGTTCAGTATATTCTTCATGTTCATCTTTTATCATTGATTAGTATGTTTTATTCAGTTATGTGTATATTGTTCAGCTTTATCCTATCCTACATGCTCAGAACCTTTCAAGTACTGACGCATATTCTGCGCTACATTTTTTCGTGATGTAGGTTCAAGTCCTAAGAATTTAGATCACGCATAGATCAGTTCCCGATCTCCAGTTCAGCAGTATTAGTGGTGAGTCCTCATTATTCAAGGACGATAGACATGTTTTCTTTTACTTTTAGTCTTTCAGTTTCAGTTTTGCTAGAGTTAGCTGGGGGCAAGTCCCAGCATCTCTAGTCAGTTAGAGACTTTTATTCAGACATAGTTAGATTTAGTTTTAGCTTTGAGTGTGATCCTTCACTTTTTATTAAACTCATAGTTTATATATTTAGATATATTGGGTATTCCCCCTCTTTAGTTTATATTATGATTTTAAGCTACCGCATTATATTTCTCATTTGAGTAAATCTTTAAGTATCCTTATGATATGTCAGTTCAGGGTTAGCTTGGGGTCACTCGTGATCCTATGTCTCATGTTAAGTCAAATGGGTAGCCTTGAGGAGTGACAAACTTGTTATCAGAGCCAGGTTTAGGAGTCCTAGGATGTCTGAAAAGCTGCACTAAGTAGAGTCCCTTTCATTTGTGTGAAGTGTGCCACACCTATGAAGGGGAGGCTACAAAGTGTTTTAGGAAAAACATCACTTTCTTGTTATTCTTATCATGCATAGGTATGATATTATTTCTAACTCGACGTTATGCGCTTCAGATCATGTCTCCGCGTAGAGCTTACGCAAAGAATGCAAATTTCCACAATGCTGACACAATTCCTCCAGTCCTATACCATGTGGTTTCGAATGAGGAGTTATGGAATGCCATTCAGCTTTTAGCCCAGAGTTAGGTAACTAGAACAATCAGCAGATTCCAGTTCCTGTAAATGCTAGTGATGGATCATAGGCATCTAGGGTCCGTGATTTTGTTAGGATGAATCCACCTGAGTTTCTAGGGTCGCAAGTTGGTAAGGATCCCTAGAACTTTATTGATGAGGTCAAGAATATCTTTGGAGTGATGCAAGTAACTAGAAATGATAGGGTAGAGTTGGGGTCCTACAAGTTCACGGATGTAGCTCACATTTGGTTCGTTCAATGGAAGGAAAATAGGGGTGTGAATCTAGCTCCAGTAACTTGAAGTGTTTTACCAGTGCTTTTCTACATAGGTTCATTCCAATAGGGTTGAGAGAGGCAAAAGCTCAGGAGTTCATGAATTTGAGGCAAGGCTCTATGTCATTCCAAGAGTATGGACTTAATTTCAACCAGCTCTCTATGTATTCTCCACATATGGTTGCCGATCACATGGAACAAATGAGTAGGTTCTTTTTTGGGGTATTTGACTTGGTGAAGATAGAGTGAAGAAATGCTATGTTGTTGGAGGATATGAGTATCTCTAGGCTCATGAGTCATGCTCAGCAAGTTGAGCGACATAAGCTTAGGGAACAAGCCAAGGACAACAAGAAGGCTAGGACAGGCAACAATGATTACTTTCAGTAGAAATCGGGTGGTGGAAATTTGTCGCAGTTTCAACAAAGGTCTTCAGCTCCGGCACCTTCATCAGCTAGTGCTCCATTCCCCAGGTTTCGACAGGATTAGAAAGGTAGGGCATTAAGCTCTAAGTCTCATAGGAGTGTTTCAGGTACCAGAACCTACCCAACTTGTCCAAAGTTTGGTAAGAACCATCCGGGCGAGTGTCTTGCAAGAAGAGATGAATATTTTGGGTGTGGTCAATTTGGTCACAAGTTGAGGGATTGCCCTTTTGCTAAACTAGGACAAGGAGGTAACAATAGTAGGGCTCAGTCTACAACTCCAGCAACACCAACAGGTAACCCAACTTAGTAGGGTGCTTAATCTGGTACAGGTGGCAGTCAGCACCAGAACAGGTTGTATGCTCTCCAGGCTCGCCAAGACCAGGTTATATGTGGTCACTAGTACGTTATGAGTCTTTCACTTGGATGTTTATGCTTTTTAAGATCCAGGGTCTACTCTTTTCTTTGTAACTCCATATATAGCAATAAACTTTGAAGTCAGTCCAGAAACTCTCTCAGAACCCTTCTCAGTCTCTACTCCAGTTGGTGACCCAGTTATAGCTAGATGGGTACACAAAAATTGTCATGTCACTGTCTCTCAGAAAGTCACCTCAGCAGATCTTGTAGATTTAGAAATGGTAGACTTTGCTATCATTCTAGGCATGGATTGGTTACATTCTTGTTATGCCTCAATCGAATGTAGAACTAGGATCGTTCGCTTTCCATTTCCCAGCAAACCAATCTTAGAATGGAAGGGTAGTAGCTCAGTGTTTATGGGTATATTCCTATTCTACCTTAAGGCCAGAAAGATAATCTCTACAGGGTATCTCTATCATCTAGTTCGGGTTAAGGATTCAAGCTCTGAAACCCCAACTCTTGAGTCAGTTCCAGTAGTTAATGAGTTCCTAGAAGTGTTTCCAGAAGATCTTCCCGGAGTTCCTCCCGAAAGGGAAATCACTTTGGAATTTATCTCCTTCCAGATACCCAGCCTATTTATATTACTCCTTACAGAATGGCTCCAGTTGAGCTTAAAGAATTAAAAGATTAGTTGAATGACCTTCTAGATAAGGGTTTCATCAGACCCAGTATTTCCCCATGAGGTGCACCAGTGTTGTTCGTGAAAAAGAAAGATGGTTCTCTCAGGATGTGCATTAATTATAGGCAGTTGGAAAAAGTCACAATCAAGAATAAGTACCGTATCCCCAGGATTGATGAATTATTTGACCAACTTCAGGGTGTTAGTCATTTTCTGAAGATAGACCTCATATTCGGTTATCATCAGCTCAGAGTCAGAGATAGTGACATTCCAAAAATAGCCTTTAGAACTCGGTATGGTCAGTATGAATTTGTAGTTATGTCATTTGGACTAACCAATGCTCCTGCAACTTTCATAGATTTTTTGAACAATGTGTTCAAGCAATATTTGGACTTGTTTGTTATCGTCTTAATTGATGATATCCTCATTTACTCTAGGAGTGAGGAAGAACGTGCGACTCATTCGAGGGTCGTTCTGCAAACTCTCAAAGATCGCTAGTTATTCTCTAAGTTTACCAAATGTGATTTTTTATTACAATCAGTTTCTTTTCTTGGGCATATAATATCTAGCGAAGGGATCCGAGTGGATTCTCAGAAAATAGAGGCGCTGAAACAATGGACCAAACCTACCTTTCCTACAGATATCAAAAGCTTCTTAGGTTTGGTTGGTTATTACAAAAGGTTCGTGGAAGGATTTTCATCCATAATTTCTCCATTGACTAGGTTGACTCAGAAAAAGGTTAAGTTCCAATGGTCAGATGATTGTGAGAAGAGCTTCTCAGAACTAAAACCTAGGTTGACTACAACTCATGTTTTGACTCTACCAGAGGTTCAGAGGATTATGTGATCTATTGTGATGCATCCAGAGTCGGCCTAGGTTGTGTGTTGATGCAGCGAGGTAAGGTTATAGCTTATGCTTCTGGACAACTTAAGGTGCATGAGAAGAACTATCTGAATTATGGCCTCGAGCTTGCAGTCGTAGTATTTTCCCTAAATATTTGGAGACATTACTTGTACGGTGTTCACGTAGATGTGTTCATAGATCATAAGAGCCTTCCGTATGCGTTCACCCAGAAAGAGTTGAATCTTCGCCAGAGAAGATGGCTTGAATTCCTGAAGAACTATGATATGAATGTGCTTTACCATCCATGTAAGGCCAATGTAGTAGTTGATGCTCTTAGCAGACTATCCATGCGTAGTGTAGCACATGTTGAGGAAGAAAGGAAAGAACTAGCAAAATATGTTCACCGGCTTGCTCGTTAAGAGTTTTCCTTATGAGCATATCTGATGGTTGTGTAACAGTCCAGAATGGGTCAGAATTTTCATTGGTAGTAGAGGTTAAGGAGAAATAAGACAGTGATCCTATATTGCTTCAAATGAAGGGTGCAATTCATCAACAGAAAGTTGAGGTTTTCTCCCAAGGGGGAGATGGTGTGCTTCGCTACCAAGGTCGTTTATGTGTTCATAAGGTGGGTGAATTGAGACAACAGATCCTTACAAAAGCCCATAACTCCAGGTATTCTATTCATCCAGGCGCTACTAAGATATACCGTGATCTACGGGATGTCTTTTGGTGAAATGGCATCAAAAGGGATATAACATATTTTGTGGCTAGGTGTCGTAATTGTCAGCACGTGAAGGTAGAACATCAGAAAAAGCAGGAGGTATGACACAAGAGATCAACATTCCTACATGGAAGTGAAAAGTTATAAAAATGTCCTTCATTACAGGTTTACCTTGTACTCGCAAACAACATGACTCCATTTGGGTGATACTAGACAGAGTTACTATGTCAGCTCACTTTCAGGGTTGTTAAGACTACAGATTCGGCAGAGGACTACGCCAAGCTCTACATTAATGATATAGTAAGGTTTTATGGGGTTGATTTGTCTATCATCTTAGATAGAGGTCCTTAGTTTACCTCTCATTTCTTCAAGTCATTTCAGAAGGTCTTGGTACTCAGGTAAATCTCATCACATCATTTCATCCACAAACGGATGGTCAGGCAGAGCGTACCATTCACACTTTAGAGGAAATATTGAGAGATTGTGTGATCGATTTCAAGGGTAGTTGGGATTATTAGCTTCCTCTTATAGAGTTCGCCTACAATAATAGCTACCATTCCAGTATTTAGATGGCCCCTTATGAGGCATTGTATGGGCGTTGGTGCAGATCTCCAGTTCGTTGGTTTGAAGTAGGTGAAGCAGCCTTGATAGTGCCAGATTCGGTCCATGATGCTATGGAAAAAGTTCATCTCATCAGAGATAGACTTAAGATTGCCCAGAGTCACCAAAAGTCCTATGCAGATGTAAGGAGTAGAGACTTGGTGTTCCAAATATATTATTGGGTTTTCCTGAAAGTGTCACCTATGAAGGGAGTGATGAGATTTGGCAAGAAAGAGAAGCTCAGTCCTAGATATGTAAGCCCTTACAAGATCTTGAAAAGGGTTGGAAAAGTGACTTATGAGTTAGAGTTGCCAGCAAAACTAGCAGTGGTGCATCCAATCTTTCACATTCCTTGTTAAAGAAGTGTGTGGGTAATCCAGCATCCATAGTACATTTACAAAGTGTGGCTATGAAGGATAGTCTCACTTATCAAGAGGTTCCAGTCAAAATTCTCGATCATTAGGTTCAAAGGTTGAGAAATAAAGAAGTCACTTCAGTTAAGGTATTGCGGAGGAGTATGTAAAGGAACCTACTTGGGAGCAAAAGAAGCCATGAAGGCCAAGTATCATTATCTCTTTCCTTCTGATTCCATTCCATCTTGAGGTAATAGTTCTTCTCCAGTCTCTCAGTTTACTATTGCTTAAATTCAGTCTTAGTACCACGTTCCTTCTATTATACTTGCATTTTTAGTATATTTGAATATTCTTGGAACTTAGTTCGGTCAGATTTTAGTTTCCAGTACTTAATGGTTGGGTTTGCAGCTCTTTCCCTCCATACTCAGCTAGTTTAGTCTTCATTCGAGGATGAATGTTCCCAAAGGGGGGATAATGTAACACTCCGTATGCTAGGAAGACCAAAATGCAGAATTTCAAAAGGTGCAGGTGCCACCAACGGGGTCACCCACGGACCGTACGTGGGGTCCATGGTTGGCCACCTACAACCTCTTGCCAAAACCCTAGAAAATTTAGCTAAGTCCAAAACCACGCCAGGACCTATGGACCGTAAGTGGGACCACATTTTGTGGTCTAGGTTCGTGGTTAGGACCCCTAGCTTCAAACTTTCTGAGGCCAATCGATGAACTGACAGGACGGGCCGTCGGTCAGTCCACGAACCATCGATCAGGCCCGTCGATGTCCCCGTCAGTTTTTTAGTCAAGGGTCATTTGGTCTTTTCTCCTATGCCTTGGACACCTAAACGACGTCGTTTAACCCCTAAACTACATCATTTTTGTCAGTTTTAGATTAGTAACTTAATCAGACTTTACCCTAACCTATTCATTCTCAAAGAAATCGATCAAACCAAGCAAAACAAGAGAGAAAGCATCCACCAAACCCTCTCCAAGAATGCAACAGGTTTCCCTCAGTTCCAGCCTCGAATCAAAAGATTTCTCCATGGAATTTGTCACCACGTATGTGGTATTTCACTAGTGGGTTCCTTTCACCCATTAGGTCCCTAGAATTCAGTCAGATTCTGGATTCCCTTCAATATGTTTAGACTTAGGGTTTCTAGAACTTCAGATTATTAGAATGATTTAGCTGTTAGATTAATCCTAATCAGAATATTATAATTTCGTAACTATGTTGCTTAATTCTTGCATGAAATTCAGAACCCTAGTTAAGTAGATTCGTTTGGTTCATGAATTACACTTGCTAGGTTATTTTATAAAGATATATATGCATCAGTTTTCAAATGTTTCAGTATCGGTACCTAATGTTGCATTTTCAGTTAGCATGTTAGAATCTTGAGCTATTCAATTTATTTCAGTTGTGTTGTACTGTACACATTCTAGTTGGGAGTAGCCTTAATACCAAGTTGGACTAGGGTCAGTCACCATCATAGTCCCAGAACTACGTGCCTCCGTAGGTTAAGTCCCCTCTGTAGGCATCAAATTTAGTGATCATGCCAGTCATGCCTTTATACCCCTGGCCACGTATATTGGGTCCTCTCGAAGGTGCGTATACATCAGAATCCAAGGTTAGATCACATGGTTTTATGTCGGTTAATAGAAGCTCCCACGGTCATATTCTAGTGCATTGACCAGGTTACCAGTTATATTTCAGTATTCAGTTTCAGCATGTTATGAACTTGGTCATTGCATTCAGTTAGTTCATGTTCAGTTTGTTCAGTATAACTTTTCATGTCTATCTTATATCATTGATCAGTATGCTTTATTTAGTTATGTATATATTGTTCAGCTTTATCCTATCTTTCATGCTTAGTACCTTTCAAGTACTGATGCATACTCTGTGCTACATCTTCTAGTGATATAGGTTCAGGTCCTCATAATTTAGATCACGCATAGATCGGCTCCCGATATCCAGTTCAGCAGTATTAGTGGCGAGTTATCATTCTTCGAGGACGATAGAAATGTTTTCTTTTACTTTCAGTCTTTCAATTTCAATTTTGCTTTAGTTAGCTGGGGGCGTGTCCCAGCTTCTCTAGTCAGTTAAAGGCTTTTATTCAGACATAGTTAGATTAAGTTTTAGCTTTGAGTTTGATCCTTCAGTTGTTATTAAACTCATAGTTTATATATTCAGATAGATTGGGTATTCCCCACTTCAGTTTATATTATGATTTTAAGCATCCGCACAGTATTTCTCATTTCAGTAAATATTTAAGTATGCTTTTGATATGCTATTTCAGGGTTAGCTTGGAGTCACTCGTGAACTTAGGTCCCGTGCTACATCAAGGGGGTAGCCTCGGGGTGTGACATAAGAAGGGTTGTATCTAACCTAATTCCATTCTTGGAACAAGCCACGCGGGCCTCAAACACCAACATCTAAAGAAACTCTAGCCAAACATAGGAAAAGGATCCACAATATCAATACTAAGGCCATTCTAGTCTATACATGGCTCACACAAACAAATATAACATCAAACTATTCATGATCAACCCGAAGACCACCTAAAATACCCAAAAATAAGGCTAAAACAATACAAATATAGAAGCGACAAGGATTCATGCTCAATTCCAACTCAACACCTTGAAAAATATCATGCTAGAACAATCAACAAGCAAGGTCTAAGGATAGTAAGTTGTAGCCTACCTCAAAGTTGATCTCAAGTGTTCCTAACCTCTAAATTGGAGCTTTTCCAGTTCAACCTGCCTTCGAAATATGTAATGTTATCAAATTAGTGATTCTAGTTTCAATACGGTTGTTTAGACTCCTAAATTGCAACAACTGAAAATGACACTAAAATTGAGCTAAAAATTGCATTGTGTGACCCATACATAAAATATTTTAATTGACTCTGTCAATACGTCCCAACAAGCTCAAGAAACTTATGCCTCAAAAATTGGCACAATCCAAGATCAAAAATGCATATCATGCACAAATATTCAAGAATTTACAATCAATGAATCAAAACAAAGGAAATTGAATAGAACTTATCGGTAAAATGCATAAATGACGTTCCTACCAATATCCCAAAGCACGATTGGGAAATATTCACTGTAATAAACTCTTAATTTTGATCTCTTATGTATTACAATTGATTAATAATATGATGAACAATGATTTGAAAATTGTATATAACTACCAGAGATGATGCTAATGGGCTAAATGATCGCTTAAGCGGCTACCTCTAACGCAACCAAGTTTTTGCTAAAGAAGCCAAGCATATGTTGGCCCACCTCCACTTCAGTGGTGTATAGGCTGTTAAAGAAACAAGCTCTAAAGTAGTCCTAGGCAACTAAAGTAGCTAAACAAGAAGGCTTGCACCAATAAAAATTGCTAAAACCCAACGAACTCCGATCGGGTGGTCAAGATTGGTTCAAAACCTCATGCTCACAAACAAACTACACTACCCAACCAAATTCTTCATTCTAGACTCAACAAATATATCAAAACTTCCATCATAGATTGTCTCGACAAAAAGATAGTCAAACACCTAAGACGTTTTTAGCCATTAGCCACAAGGTTGACTAAAATGATTCTAGAAGCCATGAGACCTGGACCAAAGGAGTTAGGCTTTTATCATCATTTGATTATTTTTTATCTTCATCGTATTTTTCCAACAAACTAAGGATTTTTTTTTGTAGATTTGCACATCTACTTTTGATTATATGTATACCTGAATACATGGAAATCCCTAACATTGTGAGCAGGGGCTCTTTTGTTTCCAATGGAATAAAGAAAGTTAAATGGTTAGGTTCACAAACATAAATCTTATGAAACTTAAACATACTTCATTCGTTTCATTTTTGTGGTGTTATTCTATTGAACATGGACTTAATAAGAAAAATACTTATTAAAGATGTCAACCATCATAACAACCAAAACTTTTGAAAATCCTTTTCCTCATGTTCAAATATACAAATATATCATTTTTGCACTAACAAGAAAGAATTGAGTTGCATATGAAATGAAATAGAGTAGTAGACATAGAGATCTTTAATTTGTTTCTACCTTTTGGACGTGGTGCCTTTTTCATAAATGTGTCAGCCCTTTCATTCTCTTCCTCTTCGTCATAACCTTCTTCTCTTTCTTTTTTCGACACTACTTCATATACATCGTCCTCTTATGATAACCTCATCCACTTGTTCTTCTACCCTGTAAATATCATCACTATAATCAAAAGAAGAACTATTATTGTTATCATTAGCCAAATTTTTCCATTTAACTCTATACTCTTTTTATGTTCATTTTTTCCTTCCTCTTCCTCCACAACCAATTTTAAACCTCAAACTCCTCTCTTTACACATTGAGTTATTTCTAGTAATTTTAAGTGAACTGTTCTATTTTCATCGTAATAAAAAATTAAGAAGTCTTCAAACTCTAGAGTATTGTCCTCAATGAATTTCTCTCCTCTGACATCAATATTGAAAATAAAAATATCTTCATATTTTGTTCATTCCTATAGGTCACATATTCCCTGAGACATCCTCTCTAGGTATCTTTCCACTCTTTTAATTTGTATAACCTATGGGGCTTTTGTGAAGGAAAAAAAAGAAAAAAAGGTTTTATTTTGGAATAAAATGTTGAACAAACTAAGTTTCTTGTAATTACATTGACCATATCATAAAATAAGCCAATATTATATGGAAAAATATTTCAAATAAACTCAAAATATGAGACTTTTGGTGTTGGAATTAAAGAATATAACTACTTCAAAAACTAAAAAATAATATTTGAGGCGTTCACATAGTTTACTGCAAAATTACTTTCATTAACACTAATAATATGGTCATTTGGAAATGATGTATGTAATTTACGACATCGACTAATTCAATTCTATATAATACTCATATCAAATAAGGAAATTTAGCATATATAATACTAGCGTAAAATTAACTTGAATCACATAGAGGTTTTACAAATCATAATCTCATCAAGGAATTTCCCATCCCATATCCCATTCCCGCATCCTAAAATGAAAAAAATTAAAGAAAACATTTTGGGAAATCAAATACCACGAGGGGATAAATATACTTACCAACCATTGTACATTGGTTTCACGGATTAAAACTTTGAAGAGTTCGTTTTTCATGTTCTCTTTTGTCGTCAAACTTTTACGGACATAAATCTTCAAGCTTTGTATGAGAATTGAAGAATTTGTGGTGGCAACCTAACCCTATGATCTTCTTTAAGAAAAGATAAGAACTTGAGGCGGCACCTTAACCCTAGAAATTTCTTTAATAGAAAAAAAGAATTTATGGAGGCACCTTAATATTAAAAGGATCTACACTGTTGTAAAAGAATATAAAGCAGAGAATAAATGTAATAATAATAGTAATAATAATAATAATAATAGTAATAATAAATGTAATAATAATAATAATAGTAATAGTAGTAATAATAATAATAATAGTAATAATAGTAATAATAATAATAATAATAATACTAATAATAATAATAATAATAATAATAATAATAATAAAAATAATAATAATAATAACAACAACAACAATAATAATAATAATAATAACAATAATAATAATAATAACATAATAATAATAATAATAATAATAACAATAATAATAATAATGTGTTGTTAGTGGTTGTCATGGCCAAAAAAAGGAAGTGATTCCACTCGTCTTATCCCACCAAGAAAAGTCAGTCTATAACCATTCACGATCCAAAACTAGGCCATGATGGCATCTACTACAATCCATCGAGTGGAGAAGCTGAAACCCAAAAACAAGATGCGGAATAAGCAATTTATGTAATAACAGTAGTAATATGCGGTAGTCAAGGTTAATAAATAGGGAAAAAGTTCATGTCATATATATGTAGTATGATACAAAAGGTACAAAATAGGCCCAAAAGTGACTGAGATGAACTAAAACAAGAACCAACATTGGACCTGGTGTCACCTATACAAGAGCCACTAAGTGTAGAAATGTCATCTATACAGAGAACTCATGAATATAAAATATAAAATATGAGCCAGTACAAAAGAAGGAAAGCAGCAAGAGTCTGAGGAGCTCACCACAATCCAAGTTTGTGACAGCCACGGGAGATCCAAAGCTCACTGAGGGTTGCTCATACTAGGAGTTGCATTAGAAAAAGATGCAGAAGTGCAGTATGAGTACCAAAATACAATACTCAGTAGGCATCCTATGTCAACCGAGCTCAGAAAGATCAAATATATATATATATATATATATATTCAAATAGCACGATGAAACTAAATAAGAGACTGATACAAGCAAAAGAAACTAACACTACCAACAAGTAGGTCAACAACTAAGCACTCACCCCCAAATAATTACAAAACTAGTCAATCACACAAATCAATGTAGTTCACATGTGGCCAATGCATATTAAAGCAAAAAGATCCTGAGTTGTCTCACTTGTTATCATGTGGACCCTCGAGGATACTACATAAGGCGAAAATAGGATATTTTCCCTCCCAACCAAATGTTCATCAGTAAAATCAGTTTAAAACCAGTAGTCCTACTCCCAAGGAGCTAAAAGTCATTAGCAAGCATAGTTTACTCAAAATAATCTACAAAACCTCTTTTATTTCCAAACATCGATGCAATATTCCATGAATATGTTATGAACATAATTTCATAATGAAATACAATCAGGTAATCATCATAAGTCAATTTATATTACATGCAACTGGGTAGAGTGCATGTCATACCACAAGAATACTAACTTAGAACTCTTGCTCCCATGCTCAATGCCTTAGACCCAACAGTCCAATAATTTACTAAGATCAGAACCCAAAAATATAATGAAAACAACAAAACCAATACAAGTCAATTAAAGCACACAACAATCTAAGGTTTCACGCCACCAAGAATAAAAGTCTAAGGATACTAATTAAAAAAGCAGATTGAACAACCTACACTAAGGCTTTACCGACTAAAATTACACTAAGCAATCCAACATATGGCAATAATCACTTAAGGATCAAAAACCTGCGCTAAAACCTAAGTCTAACTCTAATAATCCAATACTACTCACAATATAATTAATCTAAAAGAGCCAAGTGTAGAAAAAGGATAAATTGTAACCTACCTCAAGGATAAACACTGCACACATACACTACTCGGGTGATTTTCCCTTTTGAGGAGCCTCGAAGCGATGCCAAGCTAATAACAATGCCAAGGAGTTCCAAAACAAGCACAACAATACAAAATTTATATAAAGAATACGAAATTGGAAAGAAACCCAGAAATGCAAAAGTGAAATCCGCACACAGAGTCACAAAATTTACTCTACCACGAGGTCCCAACCTTCTTAAGGAAGTTGTGCCCCAACAATAGGCACAATCTGAGCTTTAATTAAGCCAAAACAGCCCCAAAATATTCTATCTCAATTAGAATTTTAAAACGTGAGAAAAGGGAGAATTTATAAAAATTACCAAGAAAAATGAAATATAACTCGTAACGTGCACACAAAATTTCCTGGTGCACTCCAACAAAAATCACTCAATTCAAAAAAGAATCGCCCAAAACTATATTGGAAATGGGAAAATGCATGTTGAGTTCGTCTTCACAAGACTGAACAACAAGGCAAAAATTGCCATTCGCAAACATGGAGGACTCCCCCAAAACGTTGAGCTCACCAAAGTTGACCCTCCAAGAACACGGTGAGAGACCTTTGAATGCGAGGGTCTAGGTGAATTACCCTTCACGAACGTGAAAGCATGCCTGCGAACATGAAGGCTTGAGGATGCGACCCTTTGTGAATGGGAACAAGACTTTGTGAACGCATAGTTCAAAGGTTCAAGTGTTTACAAATGCGGCCAAAGGCTTGCGACTGTGAAGGGCAAATAAGTGTTGCACTAGCGGCACTAAATATTTAGTTTCACAAAGTTTTAAAATTCTTTGTTGGGGTCCAAAACTCATTTGGTACCCCCATCAAAAGAAACTAAATATGCAACTAGACTAGAAACAACAATCTAGACTCAGCAAAATCAGTGGAAGAGCAATTTGAGGTTGTCTCATCAAATTTTTGACTAAAGTCAATGGTTACAACGAAATACCAAACAAAATGCTAAACACCACAACATCATCATGGCTACCTCAATAACTGAACCAAAGGTCGTTCTAGACCAAACTTGGCATTCTGGAGTTAACATTACTAACGGAATTCAATTGCGAATCTGTCGAACAAGAAAATTGACCAAAGACAAACTTAAATGAAAACTCAAAAACTAAAATTCCTATTCGCACCAACCCTTAATGGAAGACTCAATATTTGAACCGGTCATCATAATAGAAAAAGATGATCCCTCTGAAGCTAACGGATCTGGCATAACTCTAATTTGATGTCATAATCTTCGAATGTTGACTAAACTCAACTCTTTCAAGCTTCAAGCCTCAAAACTCAAAAACTCACACCAAACTCAACTGAATGTCTTGGAAACATGTCACCCAATCTAGTGCCACACAAAATCTAAAAAGAAGCTATGAGAAATGGCAAAACATCAAAAGCACACGAAAAACACAGAAATGACCTTGATGATCATTACAATAAATACCACTAAAAGGAGTTTCGACCATGAAAGTAAGATAAAGTCAGTACCTAAAGGCTCAAAAGGTTGGGGATACCAAGTCCTCATATCAAGTTGGCCTCCCAAGTAACCTAATCGACCTCAGGATGTGTCCACTAAACCTTTAGTGATGGCATCTCCTTAGACCAAAACCTCCTAACTTGCCTATCTAAATTGGACACACGTTCCTCATCACAACTCAAAGACTCATCCAGTTGAACCACGTGAGACTCAGCGAGAACATATCGTCTCGACATAGACACATGACATACACGGTGAACACTCGAAAGAGTTGGGGTAAGGCGATCTCATAAGCCACATATCCTACCCACCTAAGGTTTTTAAAAGGGATGATAAACTTGGGGCTAATCTTGGCCCTCCTTCTAAACCTCATCACGCCCTTCATGGGTGACACACGCAGGAACACATGATTACCAACCATAAACTCCAAATGTTATAACCTCCGATCAACATAACTCTTTACCTACTCTAGACAGTATAGAATAGCTCATGAATAACATAGACACTATCAATGGAATATCCCGATAAGTTAGTGCCCTATCGCCTAACCTCAAAAGCATCAAACTAGCCCACCTAGGAACGACATCTCCTACCATATAATTCCTCAAATGGTTCGATCTGAACTCTCGAATGGTAGCTTTTATTATATGAAAACTTTGTCAAATCTGAGGACTTATTCTGCTAGCCACCGGAATAAATAACACAAGCCCACATCATATCCTCCAAAACCTTAATAGTTGTCTTACACTAGCCATCAGTCAGAGGATGAAAAGTTGTACTATGCTCAACCCGGGTTCCCAACTTACTCTAAATAGACCTCTAGAAATGAAAAGTTAATTCAATGCCACGGTCTAAACTGATAGAGATCGGCACCCATGCAAATGAACAATACCTATGAGGTAAATTTGTGCCAATATTTCCAAAGTGTAGGTCATCTAAATCGGTAAAAATTTGGATGACTTGGTCAATCTACGAGGACAAAAATAAAATCAAAACCTAAGAAGGTAGGTGGTAAGTCTACCACAAAGTCCATTACTATATACTTGGATAGTCGTTGAGTCAATGCACTTTGGTCTCTAGTGCTCATACTTTAACACCTCAATATAAATGTCAAATTGGAAAGGAAAGGACTTCATTTTGGCTATTGTTCCAGCCCTACAAGACCCATCTATGATTCGTAGATGACTCTACGGGTGGTAGATGGCATCTGTAGGAATTAAGTTGAGTTTTAGGAAAATTCAAGTCCCAATAAGTTTATCTACGATTGACTAGGATGAGGAGTAGAATGGACTGTGGTTGTAGGAAGTGCCCATAGGATTGATTAAGAGATAGTTAATTTTTAGGATTAAATTTGAGGACTACTTATAAGGTCTATGTACCGTATAGTTGACCAGTATAGTCCTTTCTATGGATCCTAGGTCCCAAACCATAGACATGTTCTGGCAGTTTTAATTAAGGTTGTTTTGGTCTTTTCCTACCTAACCCCTAAATTATGTCATTTTTCCCTTGTATAACCCTATAACCAAATTAACCCTTCAAACTAAACCCATTTACTCAAAATCCCTAAATTCCCTCCAAGTCCACCCCTTCAATTCTCTATTAAACACAAAGGTGAAAGCTAGGGTATCATGCTTCAAGGTCACAATTTAAATCTCTTTGCTTAGGATTTGATTATCAAGGTATGAGGGAATTCACAAATGGATCCCTTTCATCCATTGGGTCCCAAAAGAACTTCAATCTCCAATTCAATTAGGGTTTTACGTCAATCTTCATGGGTCCTTTTGATTATGATTCATATGATGTTATTCTATTTTATTTTTCATGATTTTACCTAATTACATGATTTATAATTTATTTCTTGTAGATTCATGCTTTATACTTTGATTTTCACTAATGAACTATGAACTATGAACTATGGTCATGAATTGATAAGAGATTATATGCATGTTTTATGAAAGGATGAAGTTATGATATATGGATGATTTTATGTTAAGTATAAATGATTTGTAAAAATATTTCTCACAATTCGAAAGAAAATCATGATTTTAGAAGCTTAGGAAGATAAGTGTCTATATGAATGAAGTTATGAAATCATAGTTTTTGTAGGAGCTTCTCTTATACAACTTCACGATTTGGATTGGTATTATGATTATTTTCTTTCTAATATTATGATTTGATAATTTACTTTATGTATTCTGTTGAGATTTAACTTAACACCAATAGGACTTTAAGGAGGAAGCTCAAATAAGGTAGTCTATAGTAGCAATCTCTTGTTCTAAACTACATGCCCCGTAGGATTTTCTTAAGTGACATAGAAAATGGATCCACATAGTATTAATAATATGAGACCGAGTTCTACATTGGAAAGTAGACTCTACCTTTTTGGCGTGAGAGTTAAACCAGATTCCATGTTATTGCTCACACGGTCTATGGTCGGTTAAAGCTAATATCCTATAAAAGAATTATGTTTTTCCTTCAAAGTTTTCATTATGTCTTTTATTAGTGCTTGACCTTCTCTTATGGTTTTAATAACTTTGCTTTCTAATATTTTAAATGTTCTACTTGAACATGCATTACATGTTTTAAGCCTACTATGATATCATATCTACATTTATGCATATTACCTTATACTTAGTACATTACATGTACTAATACATACTTGTGCCTATATGGTTTCATAATATAGGATCCAATGCTTTTCCTCCCGCTTGTGGCTTAGATTTGGATTACTATTAGCTATTGGATTGGTGAGTCCTCATACTCCTTGGGGAAATCCATGAAAACCATTTATTGCTTGTATTGTTTACTCTTGAGACTTTGTAAATGTTTTATGGGTTACGCCCCAACCACTCTTCTGACAATTTAGAATGGTTTCTAAAGACATAGTTATGATTCCACATTTATGTTCAAACTCTCTTTCATGATATGAGATGTTTACGTAAACTCCCTTATTGTATATTCTATTGTATTGGATGTATATCAAGTGCCTTGTGTAGGTCCTCTCGAGGTCCTATATGCCATGTCATGTCTAGGGTATACTTTGGGTCATGACAAACTTGGTAATCAAATCACAACATTCCTAGAATGTCTGATAAGCACAGTTGAGTAGATTCTTATTCATGAGTGTGAAGCGTGCCATATATATGAATAGAAGGCTATAAAGAATTTCAGAGACATCACTTCTTTCACTACTCTAATTTCATTCCATAGAGTTTATCTCTATAAGGGTCCTTATCCTAACTCTAGTCCTATGCTTTTCAGGATATGCCTCCTCGAAGAGCTAATATAATAAGCAATGTGGCTAAGGATGTGGAGTACAAGACTCCTCAAGTACCTGTCAATCCTTTGGTTGAACAAGTTACTCATGCTCTATCTCGAGCCTCTTTCCAAGTGTTTTCTAAAGCTATGATGACCCAAACTAATATAGAGGACATTGTTCCTGTGAACCCAAATATAGGTATAATAGTGATAAGGGTAAAGTACTTAACTAGGATGAATCCCCTAGATTTCTATGGGTCAAACGGGTATGGGAATCCTCAAGAGTTCATTGATGAGGTTTATAAGATAGTGGAGATTATGAGAGTGTCAATGGTGATAAAGACACAATTGAGTGCTTATCAACTCAAATGTGTCATTGAAGTTTGGTTCAACAAATAGAAGGAAGAGAGGGCTATTGATGTTGGTCCTTTTGATTAGGAGAAATTCAAATGAGATTTTCTTAATCATTTTTTTCCTCTTGAGATGAGAGATACAAAAGTGCTTTAGCTCACTAATATTCATCAAGGAAATATGAGTGTTAAAGAGTATGCTTTGAACTTTTTTCGATTGACTAAGTATGCCCCAACTATGGTTGTCGACTCTAAGGCAAGGATGATCAAGTTTATTTTGGGTGTATTTGAAATGATGATCAAGGAGTGTTGTACCTCCATGTTTATTGAGAAGATGAATATCTACAGTTTGATGACACATGGCCAAGAAATTGAAGAGGATAATCTAAAGGAGAGGGTTAGGGAGTATAAGAGGGCAAGGACTGGTGATGGTGACTTTTCTCATTCTAGGTCTAGTGGATACAGACATTCTTAATTTCTACAAAAGTTCTCCGGTCAAAGTTCTTCAAATGCTCTGGCTCCTAAGTTCAACAAAGTTAGGGTGTCTAACCCAAATCCTCAATGAAGTGATGGAAATGGATCTTCTATTCCCGCTTTCCAAAGGTGTTGCAAGAGTCACTCGGGAAAATTATTAGCCAGTACGAATGGATGTTTTTGTTGTGCGAAGAGTAGTCACAAAGTGAAGGATTATTTTTTGCAAGCTAATAAGGGAAAGGATGGTAGGAAAGCTCTGTCTAGTAATTCTAATTCTGGTTCTCCTCATTAGAATAGGTTCTATACTCTGACTCAATAGGATCATAAGGGATCTCCAAATGTTGTGATCGATATGTTGAAAGTTTATCATTTTTATGCATATGCTTTGCATGATCTGGGTGCTATATTGTAATTTTTACTCCTCATATGGCCATGAGATTTGATTTTGGTCCTGAAATCCTTTCTAATCCCTCTTTTGACTCTATTCATGTTGGTGATTCTATTATTGCTAAGAGAGTTTATCAAAATTGCCTTGTTTCTCTTTCTCATTGAGTCACTCATGGTGATCTTCTAGAGCTTGATATGTTATATTTTGATGCTATTCTTGGTATGGATTGGATTCTTTATTTTTATGTTTCGATAGATTGTAAGACCG
Organism: Solanum verrucosum; assembly: GCF_900185275.1. Classification (NCBI taxonomy): domain Eukaryota; kingdom Viridiplantae; phylum Streptophyta; class Magnoliopsida; order Solanales; family Solanaceae; genus Solanum; species Solanum verrucosum. The sequence goes on from NW_026020004.1 coordinate 401,162, forward strand.
CATTGGTCACAATTCAGGTTCCAAGCAAACCTATCTTAGAATGGAAATGGGGAAACTATGTTCTTCAAGGTCAATTTATATCTTACTTAAAGGCTTGGAATATCATTTCTAAAGGTTGAAATTATCATCTTGTTTGGGTTAGGGATACAAATTCTTAAACCAACACTCTTGAGTTAGTTCCAATTGTAAATGAGTTTCAAGAAGTGTTTCCCGATGATCTTTCTGGTATACCTCCTGAAAGAGAAATAGACTTCAGTATTGACCTTCTCTTAGATATGCAACCTATCTTTGTTCCTCTTTACTATATGTCCATGGCATAACATAAAGAATTAAAGGACCGATTGAAGGATTTGTTGGATAAGGGATTCATTAGACCAAGTATCTCTCCACGGGGATCTCTGGTATTCTTTGATCGGAAGAAAGATGGTTCCCTTCGAATGTGTATTAACTATCAACAATTGAATAAGACTACAATAAAGAATAAGTATACTATTCTAAGGATAGTTTATTGTTTGATCAACTCCAAAGAGTGAGTTACTTCTCTAAGATTGATCTTTATTCGGTTTATTACCAATTCAGGGTGAATGAGAGTGTCATTTTGAAGACAACTTTTTGAACTTGATATGGTCACTATGAGTTTTTAGTGATGTATTTTTGTTTGACTAATTCAGTGGCGGCATTCATGATTTGATTAATAGGGTCTTCAAGCAATATATTGACATATTTGTGATTGTGTTTATTGATGATATTTTAATTTATTATCGGAGTGACGATGAGCATGTTGAGCATTTATGGATTGTGTTGAAAATTATCAAGGATATGGCATTATATGCTTAGTTAAGAAAATGTGAGTTTTAGTTGAGGTATGTTGCTTTCCTTTGAAATATTGTCTCCGGTGATGGTATTCAAGTTGATCTTAAGAAGATCGAAGAAGTTAAGAATTGACCTAGACCTTTGTCCTCTTCAGATTTAAGGGGTTTCTTGAGTTTGGTCGGTTACTATAGAAGGTTTGACATTTGAATGAAATCATAATTTTAGATGATTAGGAAGGTAAGTGCATATATGAATGAAGTTATGAAATCATGGTTTTGAAAGGAGCTACTCTTATATGACTTTATGATTTGGAATGGTATGATTATTGTCTTTCCTAATGTTATTCTTTGATGATTGACTTTATCTATTCTGTTGGAATTTAACTTAGCACCGAGAGGACTTTGAGGTGTAGGCTCAAATAGGGTAGTCTCTAGTTCCAAATTATGTTCCCTGATATAATATTGTCTTAAGAGAATTAGCTAGTTGATCCACATAGCATTAATGATATGGTACGGAGTTCTACCTTTGCAAGTAGACTCTCCATTTTCGGTGTAGGAGTTACACAAGATTCTATGTTATAGCTCACATGGTCTATTATCAGTTAAAACTAATATCCCACAAAAGAACTATGATTTTTCCTTTAAAACTGTCATTATATATTCTATTAATGTTTGACCTTGTCTCGTGGTTTTAATGACTTTTTTTTCTAAGACTTTAAATGTTCTACTTGGTCATGCATTACATGTTTTAAGCCTACTATGATATCATGTCTATGTTTATGTATATTTCTCCATAGTACATTCCATGTACTAATGCATACTTGTGCCTATATTGTTTCATAATATAGGGTCCGACTCTTCTCCTCATGCTCGTGGCTAGATTTGGATTGCTATTAGCTATTGGATTAGTAAGTCTTCATACTCTGAGGGCAAAGCTATGAAGACCCTTTAATTCTTCAACAATTTTTTCTTGAGACTTTGTACGTAGTTTATGGGTTACATGTCAACCACTCTTATGATAGTTTAGAATGGCTTTTCAATACATAGTTATTATTCTGCATTTATGTTCAAACTCTCTTTCATGGTATGCGATGTCTTACTTAAACTCTCTTATTGTATATTCTATTGTGTTGGATGTATGTCAAGATTCTTGTCTAGGGCTTCTCAGGATCCTATATGACATTTCACATCTAGGGTATACTTTGGATTGTGGCAGGTACTTTAGTACATGACAGTTAAAGCACCTAGCCATGAACTTTTCAACATCCCTCTTTATCCCACACAAGCAATAGAGCTGCCTCAGATCATGATACATCTTCATAGCACTGGGATGAATAAAGTACCTGGAACATTGAGACTCTTAAAGAATCAGCCCAACTAACTCACCAACTCTAGGTACACAGGTATTACCCTCAATTGTGAAAACAACCTACGAATCAAACCACCTTCCTAGCCTCACTGCTAATAACTTTGCCTGAATAACCATGAACTGGAAATCCTCAAACTGTTGTGCCTGAATCCGCTCCATTAATGAATATCTAGCCTTAACACACACAAGCACCCTGCCCAACTAAAAAAATATCAAGTCTAACCAGCCGGTTGGCTAAAGACTAAATGTATGCATCCTTATGTCTCTCCTCAATAGCTAAGAAAGAAAAATTCCCTATGCTTCCTGCCTAGAGCTTTAGGCATCTTCTACCACATTAAGCTTGCCTGAGTGATAAAGAATAGAAATTACATAGTCCTTCAGTAACTCCAACCACATGCGCTGTCTCAGATTAAGGATCATCTGGCTGAAAATATATGGGAGCCTGTGATGGTCGGTGAATACCTCGTAGTGATCTCAATACAAGTAGTGCCGCCAAATCATCAACATAAAGATGGCTGCCTCCAACTCCAAGTCGTAAGTGTGGTAGTTATTTTGTGAACTTTCAATTGCCTGGATGCAAAAGAAATAACTCTACCTTATTTCATCAAAACACAACCTAGGCTAACACTAGTAGAATTACAGTACATCATAAAACCCTAAACCCTTGGTCCTCAACAGGTAGAGTCAGAATCAGCGGTGAAGTAAACACGGCCTTGAGCTTCAAAAAGCTCGTCTCACACTCATCACATTACTAGAAGCAAACATTCTTCTAATTCAATCTAGTTAAAGGTGTCGCGAGAGAAAAAAACCCCTCCACAGACCGTCTGTCATAGCCATTTGACCTGACAAAAATATGAACCTTAGTAGGAGAAGTAGGTCTGGCCCAAATACAAATTGCCTCAATATTCGCTGGATCCACCATAATGCCATCCTTGGACACTACGTGCCCCAAGAATGATACTGACCCAAGCCAAAACTCACATTTAGTTAATTTGGCATACAATTGTTAATCTCTCAAGGTGTAGAATATAATCTTCAGATACTACTCTATATTTTCAAAGTAGACCAAGATTCAATTGATTAACACTATCAGAAATTAGTCCAAGTAGTTCCAGAACACATGGCTCATCAACTCCATAAATATTGTTGGGGCATTAGTCAACCAAAAAGATATTACTGAGAACTCATAGAGGTCGTACCGAGTCCGAAAGGTAGTCTTAGGGATGTCATCCACCTTAATCCTCAATTAGTGGTAGCTCGATCTCAATTAAATATTAGAGAACACCGATGCATGATAACTCTCAAATGTCCTACTCCCTCCATTTAAAAAAGAATGGCCAAATTTCCTTTATTAGACTGTTTAAAAAAGAATGACCTTCCTTTTTTGGCAACACTATAACTTCAAATTTCCACGTGGCATGTTTAAGGCCACAAGATTAAAGGGCATTTCGGTACATTTGACATAACTTTAATTTGGAACCACAAGATTAAAAAGTCTTCTTTCTTTTATTAAACTTTGTTCCATGTCAAACTAGGCCATTCTTTTTTAAACAACTGGAGTATTTAAAACAAAATAAAATGGACAGCGATCATAGTCAATAAAAAACCCAATGATGAGTTAGTGTCGAATCCCACAGGGAATGGTATATCGTAGAGAATTCTTATCAAGAAATTTAGGGTTTAAAATTGCTCATTTGTATTAGTAAGAACAAGTGGGCGGATAATTCCATATATTTAATAAAAATCTTTGGTTATCAATTATCACAATTAAACTAATATTTTGAAGAATTCAAGAATAAACAAGCAATATAGGGGTGCAGGGATTGTAAATCAATGTCGCATAGAGGTAATTGGGTTGCTCTATAGTGATGAATATTCATGAATAGGGTAAGTTATCTTCATTGATGTTGATCATCTTTTGATCTCAAAACATCTATGCATAGAGTCTCCTTTCGGTATCATTTAATTATAAATCAAAACAACCCAAAACCTTACTTTATTCTCTCTTTAGATCTAGAAATAGGGTAAATAGATCTGATCGATAACCTATATTTTCAAGCAATTCATAGACATCAAACCTAAATTGCTAGTATTGGACTAGTTACCCACTCCAATCAATCTTTTTTTAGCATCGACCAAAGATCAGAAGTACTAATTAAGTTTGCAACCTTAACCCATAAATTATACACATGTTAATTAGACCAAATTTATGCATGAATAGAAAAAAAAAACAATACCCACTACATTAAATCAACAACTAACCCTATAATTACACCCCATAGATCATGGGATTTTAGCCACCCATCACAAAAAATAATGAGATTATGCCTTCCATGAAAGCAACCATGGACAACTTGAAATTAAGAAATTACAACTAAACCCATTGTGGATTCAACTTCAATTTATCAATTTCAATTACAAAAGTTGAAAACCCCATAAGCTAGAAAAGTGTTCTTCTAAAAGGTAAAGTGTTCTCTCTCTTAAATTTTTCTATTTAGATTTCTACTCTACTTGATTTCATTTCATCATATACAATTTCTCTCTCCTTTGGGATATTTATAATTATAAAAAAATTAGGCCAAAAACCCAATACGTGACTCAATCGATGACATTAGTCTAGCTCGCTGAGCTTGTCTGGTGAATCTTTTCTTCCTCTTCATCTCACCTTTTTATGCTCAGGATTCATATGTTTGAACCTCAGTTGGTAAACTCGTTTGAATGATCCTTTCACATTAAGCAAATCACAAAGTACCACCTTGGTTGGTCTTTCGAGCATTCAATCTTTCCTTTCACACTATTCTTTTAGGCAATGTTCGCAAGGCCGGATTTCTCATTCCGTGAATCACTTTCTCTGATGGATTTTTCCGACCTGGTTCTGTAACACCTCAGATTCAAAGGAAGAAAAATTTTTGTTTTTCAAAAATTCTAGTTCCAGCATAGACGAAACCACCAATGGTTTGTAGGTCAAACCACGGACCATAGTTAGGGTCATAGTAAGCCAATCTAGAATGTCAGGTTCCAGTCCTATTTTGACGGTTCACCAGGATGGCCCATCATCTAATACAAGAGTCGTACGTAGGTTTTTTTGGTGAGTCCCAAGCTTAGAGAAACTTCAGAGTCAAAGTTGAGATCCACGACTAGGCATGTACGACCCATAAGTGGACCCACGAACCGTACATGGGTGAATTAATGGGAATCCAAAAATCTTGGTTTCTGAACCCATTACTGAGCAACCAATGGAGTCGGCACTTATATTTATGAGGTCTTTTGGGTTTTTTGCTAATCATTCTAGCCTAATACAATGCCATTTTATTCCCTATTAGAAACCCTATATAAATGTTTTTAAACCCAAGGTTTTTCAAATCAATTCATTCTCTTAAAAGAAGATGAAGAAGAAAAAGAAGAAAAGAAGATGAAGAAGGAGGAGGAGGAGCAGGAGGAGCAGGAGCAGGTGGAAGAGGAGCAAGAGGAAGAGGAAGAGTAAGAAGAGGAGGAAGAAGAAGAAGAGTAAGAGGAGGAAGAGGAAGAAGAAGAAAAAGAAGAAGAAGAAGAAAAAGAAAAAGAAGAAGAAGAAGAAGAAGAAGAAGAGGAGAAGAAAGAGGAAGAAGAATAATAGGAAGAGGATGAGGAAGAAGAATAATAGGAAGAGGATGAGGAAGAAGAAGAGGAGGAAGAAGAATAAGAAGAAGAGGAAGAAGAAGACGAAGAAGAAGATGAAGAAGAGGAGGAAAAGGAGGAAAAATAAGAAGAAATAGAAGAAGAAGAAGAAGAATAGGAGGAGGAGGAGGAAAAGGAGGAAGAAGTGGAAGAAGAGGAAGAATAAGAGGAAGAAGAAGAGGAATAAGAAGAAAAGGAAGAAGAAAAAGAGGAAGAAGAATAAGAAGAAGAGGAAGAAGAAAAGGAGGAAGAAGAGGAAGAAGAAGAAGAACAAGAAGAAGAGGAGGAAGAAGAGGACGAAGAAGATGAAAAATATGAAGAAGAAGAGGAAGAAGAAGAGGAAGAAGAAGAGGAAGAAGAGGAATAGGAAGAAGAGGAAGAAGAGGAGGTAGAGGAGGAAGAGGAAGAAGAAGAAGAAGAAGAAGAAGAAGAAGAAGAAGAGGCAAATGGCGATTACCCATGACCTCCAATGATCAGACAACTGGTGATTGCCTGTGTCTCATGAATATTATGAAAAGTTAAGAATAATGAATATTCCGTGGGAATTATGCTTAGCATTGAGTTAAAAAGTGGTGATTATCCATGTCCCATAAACTATGTGCCACCATAGATTGTCTAGATAGACATTAGTTAGTGGATCCATGTAAGCTAGAAGTTTTTGGTTGTTACCTTGGCAAGTGAAAACACCATTTTTCAGTGTGGGATAGACACCGGATTCCCATGTTAATAGCTCACATGGTATTACATATCAGTCAAAGGTAAATTTCCTAAAAAATTGAACTAAGGTTATTTCAAGAAGTATCTCGCGAATGGTTAAGGATGTTGGCTTGCATTGACCATGTTTTATGACTCATATTTTCTAACTCTTTTACTTCATGTTTTAGCTTCGTCATTGCATGTTACGTAAAGGTCCCTTTTTAATAGGATTTTCATACTTTATGCATTGCTATCATACTTGGTACAATTTTATACTAAAGCATACTCTTGCCTACATTCTCCCAAATATAAGGTCTGACACTCCAGATTTGCACTTCTGTGTCTAGAGTTCTCATAGTAGAAGCTCAAAGGTTAGTGAGCCCTCATGTTTAAAGGACCAAGCCTTTATTTCGTATTGTCTTTACATTTCAGTACTAGATGGATTTGAGACATTGTTAGACTTCGACTTCATTTTATGAAACTCTGATCTGTTTTGAAATTGTCTGTTAAATTCCATTGAATTTCTATTATCTTATATGATGTACGCTAAGTGGCTTGTGCAGGGCCTCTAGGGGTCCCATACGTCATGTTAAGTCGGATGCTTATCGTGACCAACGACACTAGCCTAAATGTACGAGTGTCTACAATCGTCGATAATATAGTAACCCAACTAAAGGTTGGGGTCGTGTCCCAAGGGAGTGGTTTTGAGAATTAGTAGAAAAATAAAATTATGTTCAAACTACTCGTAGCTTAAGACATTAACGATTAAAAACATTGAAAATTAAAAGGGCTGACACAAACGTGTCAAATATTAAATGGGGGTTTTGTCACAAGTAGTAAAAAAACAACAAAAATAATAAGAAAATCTAGTATGGGGACAAGTTCTTCTGTGTGACTGCAATACAAGTTGATATAAATGGTTGGGTACATGCTTTCGATAGGAAATTTGCAAGATAATAGTAACTAGGCTAAGCTTTAAATGGAAATAAGTTCCCTCTCGGAAAACTTACCCCATTTCAAATGCATTCCTCTCGGACACACATTTGCCGCATCAAGGCCAGCCTACGCCTTACCTCACTCACACTCTTGAGTTGAGTATTAGAATATGGGACCAGGGCTCACCCTCTCGGTCTGTACCTCATGTTGACCCACTCCTTAGGCCATCAGTCTAGCGGTTTTGGTTTCGCGACCCCCCTCTCGGGCAAGACAAAAACACATGGGTGATTTTGTATTTGCAACTACAAACCCATTAAATTAAACCACAACCACTAGGTGAAATCACCATTAAAATACATCTATCCTATCAGCAAGCAAGACCCAACAACAATATCAACACATATTTGCTAAATCACACCCCAAGAAGGGGGTTTTTAGCCACACATCAAGAAATAACAAAATACACCTAAAATGGTACTAAAATCTAAAGGGTACAAGGAATTAAACCTTGATTTAAGAAAAGGAAGAAGAATGGAGAAGACCCACTTCCAACTTGGGGAAGATGAAATTCTTCTTTCTTCAAGTTTCCCAAAAACCCTCTCCAAACTTGAGAGAAAATATCCCAAAAAGTATTATTCTATTCTGGAAATTATAATAAATGTTCGACTCCTAGAAATTAATAACAAATTTAGTATATATAGACTTCAGAAAATAGTGTTGGCGGATCTTTCGGTGAGGTTAGTCGGAATCGCCGATTAACTCGGCGATTAGCCCTTTGGTGTAGTTCATCGCCATCTGGCACTACCCTTCAGCATCATCATGTTCTGTGTCATTGAGCGACCTAGTACTGCTTCACGGCATTATTCGGTGAAACGTCGACTGCTCCTTTCAACACTTTTTTTATCATGTTCCTTCAAGGATTTGCGTACTAGAACAAAGGGGGGAGTGCATCCTTTCGCGAAACCAAGACTGCTACACTGATGGCCTAAGGAGTGGGTCGACATGAGGTTCAGCCCGAGAAGGTGAGCCCTAGTTCCATATCCTAACACTCAGCTCGAGAGAGTGAGTGGGGTAAGGCGTAAGTTGGCCTTCATGTGGTAAATGGGTATCCGAGAGGAACTCATTTGAAACGGGGTAAGTTGCCCGAGAGGGAACTTATTTCCATCTAAATCTTAGCCTAGTCACTATTATCTTCCAAATTTCCTATCGAAAGCATGTACCCACCGATTTATCTCAACTTGTATTGCGGTCACACCCCAAGAACTTGTCCCCATACTTGATCTTCTTATTATTTTTGTTTTTTCTTACTACTTGTAAAAAAAAAAAACCCATTTGATATTTGACACCTTTGTGTCACCCCTTTTAATTTACAATAATTTTAATCGTTAATGTCTTTAGTTACGACTAGTTTGATTCTCAAAACCACTCCCTTGGGACACTACCCCAACCCTTGGTTGGGTTACTATATTATCGACGATCGTAGACACTCGTACTGTAGGTTAGTTTCATTGGTCACGATAAGCATCAAAACGGCGCCGCTGCCGGGGAGTGGTGTTATTTGAGAATTTTTAGATTAATAGAGTTTCTATTCTTATTATTGGTAGTTTACTAATTTAATTTTTAGTTTTGTTCAGTGGATTGTGTAAACATTTCAGAAAGCATAAGTGTTAACGGTAGTAACGGGAGGCAAGTGGGCCATCAGGACAAAATTGGCAACCTCAACGATGTCCAAGAGCCCAACATCAATTATTCATATCTCATGGGATGTGTTGGAGCCATCCGTCTACCTCTAGCAGAGGGAAAGGCGATGTTCTACATAACAAGCACCATCTTCCAACTTTTGCAACTAAAGGGACTCTTCAGTGGATTAGCTCATGAGGACCCATATGAGCATCTTCGAAACTTTGTAGATGTCTATGGACCTTTCTCGTTCAATAACATCTCTCAGGAATCTGTTCGATTAAGAGTATTCCCTTTCTCATTGATGGGGGAAGCGTGCAAGTGGCTAGCTGAGTTGCCACGGAACTCGATCACTTCGTGGGAGAAGTTGGTCACCTCATTTAATGTGCGATTCTTCCCTCCCTCAAAGATGATGACTATTCGGGATAGCATCCAAAGCTTTAAGTGTCTGAATGGAGAGCCTCTGCACGAAACTTGGCTCCGGTTTAAGAAATTGGTGCTATAATGCCCAACCCATGGTCTACCTGATAATGTGCTCCTTCAATTCTTTTACCGGAGTCTAGACTCGGTAAACAAAAGTGTAGTTGACCAACTCTCACCCGGAGGATTAATGCAGCAACCATATGCAGTAGCAGCTCAACTTCTCGATAGCATGACAACCATCAACAGGGCATGGTACACCCGCGAAGACCAGGTCTCACCAGTCACATTTCAGTTATCCAAGGAGTAGGTTGAGAAAGATAATGAGAGAGACAAAAACATGGCCAAGATCATAACGCAACTTGACATTTTATCGAAAAATGTCATGGGGCCTGGTACCCGTGGTGTCAATGTTGTGGGAGTCTGGGTTGCGAATCCTGAGGAGATGAAGTTTGAAGCCATGTATGACGAGAAAGTAAATTTTCTAGCTAACCAAGGCGGGGGCTATCATTCAAACTACCCAAGGCAGGGTGGTAACCAATGATGGGTTAGAGACGATGGTTGGAAGGATCGAGATCGTGAATGGAGGGACTATAATCATAATTGGAAGGATGGGGAGAAGGATAGACATGTGCCTCCCCAAGCCCAAGGATTCAGAAGGTGGTAGGTCTGAGGATATGCTCTCCCGTATCCTAAACAAAGTTGAAGGGTCAGACATATTGCTAAAAGGCATGAAAGAAGACATGTCTATCCTCAGCCAGACTATCACCTCTCATTTAGTTTCGATCAAGCAATTAGAGACACAAATGGGTCATCTCTCATCTCATCTAATTCCAAGACAACAAGGGGGTTTGCCTAGTGATACTATGGCTAAACCCAAGAGTGAGGTCTGAAGGTGGACTTGCGTCGTGCCACAACGTTAACCAAGGCGATGTTTGGGAGGCAACCCAAAACGCTTTAATTATTTCCTAATTACTTGTAGAATAATAGTGTGATTGTTTGTACAGGTTAAAGTAAGGGAGGTGATTGAAATAGTATATGGAGGCAAGTAACAAGTCCAGTTGGCGAATCGCCGACAAGATCGGCGAACATGATTCTTTCCACCGTCTAACTCAAGGCACTATCAGCTTGGATCCAGTAAAACTCGGCGGTCTGAAGAAAGTTATTGGCACATCGCCGACATAGTTGGTGATCTTGATGAAAACCATCGATTGGAATCCTCACATGAGCTATAGAGCCTGTTACAGTTAGCGAAGAAACTAGACACTTGGCGGTTCACCGAGTGAATGGGCGAACTTGATTAACATCACCGAATAAGCAGGAACTGGACCGTTTTTACAAGCCACGGGTTTAAAAGTTTTATTTCACTCACTTTCTCTTCCTGCTTCGTCCTATAAAACTCACACCCGCACTCTAGCCTTTTATTTCTTGCATTTTTTGAGTATTTTAAGTGTCGGATTGTGCTCGGATTTGGATCGCATTGCCGCCTAGCACGTCAGTACTATCTAAATCATCACCAAAGGTTGGTAGTCGAACCCCTCAGTTATTTTATCAAAATTTGTACTCATTTACATAATAATTGATAGTATAAAACCTCTGCTAAGTCTCTAAGTTACTGGGATTGCATATATTATCAATTATGATTTGGTATTTTCTGCATGAATTGAGGGACTCCCACTTAGCTATGCTTGGAGTTGAATTGTTGCGCGGTAGGAATAGAAGTTTCTATAGATCTTCATTGAAATTGAGTTTTATAAGCTTAAGTTACATTATCTGGGGTTGCGGGGTGAAAATTGAAAGGTTGGGTTGAAAATAGACACGTTGAGCTGATCGGTGAGATGAACAAAATTCGCCAAATTGCTCGGTGGTTCGCCTAACATCTCCATTTTGCCTTTAACTGAATATTGTATGTAATGATTGATCTGTGACTTTCGGCAGTCAGTTTAATTCGCAAAATGCACTCGGCAACTCGCCGAAAAATCCCTTGTTTGCCCTTTGTCAGCCCCCTTGTATCATTTGCACATCATTTTCAACTATTAGCCTAACAGGATAAGCGCTTCGCCAACTAGCTTGGCTAAGCGATTCCACACTAAGAAACACCATTTTTGCTCCTGTTTGAATTATTATCTAACTTATCCTCGAAGTCTTTGCAGAAATGGCTAGACCAAAAGTCACACAGAGAAATGATCAACCCAGGCACATAAGAGCACGAGAGTTGAAAAATGATGAAAAAAAAGAAGAGCTAGCCAGACAAAGGAAATATACCAAGGAAGCCAAGGCAAAGAGACGAATTCCCAACGACTCTAATGTGCCTCCATGGGATCGAAGTTTAGTTTATGCAACACGGGCCTTCAGAGCAGCTCATGAGATAGATCAGATGAATGCAGCTAATCTTGCTGCAGAGGCAAACAATGAGGACCAAAACAACAATACTCGAGGGACCATTGTTTCACTTCAGGGAGATACTCCGGGTACTAATGCCCAGACAGATGAAGCGACCCATTATCCAGGATCCCCTCTTTACCTCCCTTTCTAACCTTTTCTAACTTCAAAATCTTGGTTAATTTTATTTGCATTTGAGGACAAATGATTTTTATTTGTGTTGGGGTGAGGCCCACTTTTGTGTGCTATTTGTGATTCGTGTTTTGTATATATTTAGGTTGTACTGCTTTAAAATTATGTTTTATCTGCTTTTTGTGGAAGTTTGAACTTTTGGCTTCGTTTATTTTTATTTACAAAATGATTTTGACCCTTCCGAAAATTTTTGAATTTTTCGCACATTTTTTCCACCCGTCGTGAGTTGATGTGGCTGTTCTTTTACAAAAATTTTGAGTTCCAATTTCAATCAATACTGAGAATTTGAATAGTACTCTCAGTCGAACAAACATGAATGTACGGCTACTATGAGGCCAAATGAAGTGGCAGACAATATGTGAACTCTTTGCATCTCGTTGTGATTAGCCATTTATCGAATTGATTCTCTTGTAATGAATGTTGCACTCTAGAGAAAGTGTGTAGTCTTGTTTGACTTAACTATCGATGCCATGTGTGATGATCTTACCTTGAACTTTGCATGAATAAACCTAGAATTTGCCCTGTTAGTCTGATTGATTAAGAAAGGTGTGCTCTTGAAATGATCTTAGGCAACTTTAAAGAGTGTGAGCCAAATTTGACATATACCTCTTTTGTGGCCTACCCGTGAGCGTGTGAAGCTTTTTTGAACACCCTTTGAGCCTTACCTTTCTTTGAAAGAACCTTGATGAACCCTAGACCTTACTTGACCCACTACCTATAATCCTCTTGATTTGTGGTTTAGAGAACAACCAACTTAGGCCAGAAGCCTAAGTTAGGGGTGTGGTAAAAAGGAAAAGGAAAAGTAAAAATGTGCAAGAAAAGTCCCCCTTAACCCCTCATGTTGCAGAACAATGGAAACCCTTCGAAAAAAGAAAAAATAAATAAATTGTGGAATAAAGTACGAAGGACATCGGGTTTCCAAGAAATCCATTGATCTCCATGGATTGATTGGAAACCTGATTTCCTTGGTACTTTATTCCACAAATTATTTTTATTTTTTTTCGAAGGGTTTCCAATGTTCTGCAACACCAGGGGTTAAGGGGGACTTTTCTTGCACTTCTTGACTTTTCCTTTTCCGTTTTACCACACCCCCAACTTAGGCTTTTGTCCTAAGTTGGCTATTCGCTAAACCATAAATCAAGAGGATTATAGGTAGTGGGTCAAGTAAGGTCTAGGGTTCATCAAGGTTCTTTCAAAGAAAGGTAAGGCTCAAAGGGTGTTCAAAAGAGTTTCACATGCTCACGGGTAGGCCACAAAAGAGGTATATGTCAAATTTGGCTCACACTCTTTAAAGTTGCCTAAGATCATTTCAAGAGCACACCTTTCTAAATCAATGAGACTTACAGGGCAAATTCTAGATTTATTCATGCAAGGTTCAAAGTAAGCTCATCACACAAGGCATCGACACTAAAGTCAAACAAGACTACACATATCTGCTAGTGTGCAATGGTCATTACAAGAGAATCAATTCGATAAATGGCTAATCATAACGAGATGCAAAGCGTTCACATATTGTCTATGCAACTTTATTTGGCCTGATCGTAGCCGTACATTCATGTTTGTTCAATTGTAAGAACTATTGAAGTCATCGATATTGATCGAAACCGAGACTCAATTTTTTGCAAAAGAACAGTCACATTCAATACAAGCTGCGGAGAAAATTTTCAAAAGATAATAATAATTTTTTGGAATGATCAAAATTTGCAATCAAACAAAAAATAAGCGGAGCCACAAGCTCAAACATCCATAGAAAAGCAGTGTAGCAACAATTTTAAACAAAACAACCCAAATATATATACAAAGCACGAACAAAAATAGCACACAAAAAGGTAGGCCTCACCCCACCACAAATAAAAGTAGTTGTACTCAAATGCGAATAAAAGCACCCAACACTAAAAATAAGTAAGACAAATAGAGAGGTAAAGAAGTGATCCTGGTTATGCGATTGTTCCATCTGTCAGGGTGGCATGGTTCTTCTGTGACTTTTTTGTGTAGACCTTCCACCATTTTAGCATTAAAAAGACGGCGAGGTGCGGACGTTAAGCAAGCTCTCGACAGCATCGCTAAACAACCCGACACACCTATTATCAAACCACTTTCTCGAATGCTTCACAGCTACCTTGTTTCAGCTTTACTCAAGTGCCGTCCAATTTCTGCGTACTCGACGATATTTGTCTAAATCACCGGATTAGTTGGTATGTCGCCAAGCTTTTACTTGTTTCACCGAGTTTTACAGAATCTTCAGTCATTGGAAAGGTCCAAACGGCGGTTTTCATCGCGATCGCCGAAATGGTTGGCAATTCACAAATAATATCCAAATCTCACCGAGTTTTACAAACTTCAGTGTTGACGAGGTCTTGAGTCAAACGGCGGATAAGGTCGGATTCGCCAACCCCTTCGGCGACTCACTGACAGAATCTATTGTTTGCCATCCTTCACTTTTTTAAACACCTCGCATACTTTCACCTTCACAAACAACATAACATTCTATTACCAGGAAATAAGTATTGATAATAATAATTAAAATAAAGCAATTAAACGGAATTTGGGTTGCCTCCCAAACAGCGCCATAGTTAACGTCGCGGCACGATACAGCAGCGCCTTCAGGTGTCTTCCATAAATACCACTTCGACCAATGAAATCTCTTGACAATCCCCCAGATACAATTTCAGACGTTGCCCGTTCACTGTAAATGGAGGTCCTTCCTGATCTTAAACTTCTATGGCACCATTGATGAACACTCACGTTACTCTAAACTGTCCAGACCATTTGGATTTGAGCTTTCCGGGGAAGAGTCTAAGTCGCGAGTTGTATAGAAAAATCCAATCTCCTACCTTGAAGTCCCGCTTGAGTATCCGAGCATCATGCCATTTCTTCATCTTCTCTTTATAGATGGCTAAACTTTCATATGATCTAATTCTAAATTCATCCAATTCGTTCAGCTACTCCACTCTCTCCCTTGAAGTTTTTTACCAGTCCAAATTTAAAGCATTCAATGCCCACAGTGCTTCTAACTCGACGGGCAAATTACAAGCCTTACCATAAACCAAATGATATGAAGACATACCAATAGGTGTTTTATAAGTAGTCCAATATGCCCATAGTGCATTATCGAGTTTCCTAGACCAGTCAGTTCTATTGACATTTACTGTCTTTGCCAAGATGCGTTTGATTTCCCGATTCGACACTTCGACTTGGCCACTTGTTTGGGGATGATATGGGTTACCACTTTGTGTTTCACCCCATATTTGCTCAGTGCCATTGAGAACCACTTATTGCAAAAGTGGGATCCCCCATCGCTAATGATAGCTCTTGGAGTGCCAAATCTTGCGAAGATATAGCATTTCAGAAATTGGACAATGTTTTTTCCTTCGTTGTTTGGAAGTGCAATGACTTCCACCCATTTGGAAACATAATCTACAACCAGTAAGATATATTTATTTCTCAATGAGTGATACGCTCAAATTACACCTCCTTTCAGAAGCATAAGCGATCGTTATCAAGTAAAGAACCCAACTTGTAGGTTGAGATCGATCCCACGAGGAAAATGGTTTAGACTTTACTTTTAACCAACAATTATATTCAATTAGTCAAATTATTTCCAGAAACAGGTAATAAAAAGGGGGGTTGTGCTTGTGTGAAACAAATAGTAAGAACTTAATAAGTAATCAATAATTAAACTCAACTTTGGTTGTTATCAAGATAAGAGAAATAACTAGGGTACACGTGTTCCCCATAATCTCATAACGCAGTAATCCTAGTAATAGCAATCCTTTTCTAGTGTATTACATACAAAGTGATAAGTTAGGTATCTCTAAATCCTTGGTCCGGCATCTAGAGAATTTCACCCCGCACCTTGGTCCGGCTACGTGTGTATAATTTATTAACCCTTACCTTTACCTCATATTAGACATCATAATCAATGTTTGGCTTAGTTATTACTTCGCACCAATCGACACTAGCCTATTAGATAGTATCTCACTAAATCTATGTTGATAATTCTTTTCTTGTTAATTACCTCCTTGGTCCGGCAAGTAGTAACAAGGCGAGTTCTAACGTTGGCCACCGTTAAAAAGACTTCTAAACGAAAGAATTATCAATGCATGCAAAATACTAGTCAAGAATTACTTATTTACTATTCATACTTTGTTAATCGATCATGGTTCCCACAACCCTAGTTGTGGATTTAGTTACTCATATTAGCAAGAACACAATTCATAATTGTAGATGGAGAAATCATGAACTTAAGTAAAGAGAATAATAAACCCAGAAAATTAACTTGAATTGCAAAGCCAAAATCTTCAAAACGAACTTGGGAAATCAATAATTGCTAGGGTTGCAAATTAATCTCCAAAGTTACAAAGCAAAAATAGAATAATAGTGTCTAACCCCCAAAAACGAGGTTTATATGTCCTATTTATAGAAAACAAATCCTAAATAAAAAAGGAAACAAATTAAGGAAAGTTTTGTTCAGGTACGCGTCTTCGATCCACGAGACCGACTTATGGACCGTCGATGGATCTACGGTCCGTAAGTCCCTTCCATCACTCGGGACTTAGAAAATATTTCAGCATCCAACAATCAACTTCTCTGAAGCAAACGACGGACCAGCAGCACGGACCGTAAATCGACCTACGATCCGTCAATCCCTTCCGTCACTCCATACTTAGCATCTTCAAAAATCAGGTACTGGAACCCTCGCAGTCTCACTCTACGGATCAACAGTACGGTCCGTAGATCAATCTACGGACCGTCAATTGGCACCGTGGTTCCACACTTGGTCAGATTTCCCTGATTTGTCCTCAACACATGCCTGCTGATTTACGGTCATCAACTACGGTCCGTAGATGACCTCCGTGGATGCCTTTTTCTGCATTTCCTTCAGCTGTCTCTAAACTTTCGCGTCTGAACACCTTTCCTGCAAAACATTATAAAACGCATAAAAACCAATATAAAAGGCCCTAGACACACACAACTTGTAAGTGAAATGTATTAGAAATACCGTAAACTCATGGTATATCAACACCCTCAACTTAAATTCGTTGTTTGTCCTCAAGCGACGCACTAGAACTCTAAACGACACTTGTATAGAAGCAAGCATTTCTAACTCAAGCAATCACATGGCTCTCTACCTCCTCATTGTTCGGGTGCACATTCGTTCTCTTAGACTCGATAAGCCAACTCATGTGGATCACATCATGACACAGACCAACCAACTGACACACAATAGACACCTTCTCACTGTCACCCAGGTACCAACTTTCCAACAATGGAACTAGTGCCCTTTCTTCAAACGAAATCCTCTTTTAGCAAAAATTTGATTTCATTCATGGTACAAGGATTTATTCAACACTCACGCTCAGAAGTAATTTCAAATACAGTTAGTGCTTTACTTCCATAAGCTTGCCCTTATTTTCACTGCTCAGACTCTTCAAACTAGACTCCAGGATCACTATAGGACTTTATTGGCTTGTAACGTAGGCTCAGGGTCAGGTGTGGTACATTTGGGTACTGTTTAGTGACTTTCTGCCCTCCTTGTCATTACACTAGGCTTTTAACCTCTTTTTGCCCTATTTTTGTCATATTATTGCTTTACTTCTTTCCCTTGATTTTCTTCACCCACGGAAGTGACTTTCAACTTTATAGCTCAATTTCTTTTTATTTTATTGCTCCTTTCTCTTTGAATCCCCATTTTTCTTTCAGTTTCCTCTTTCATAGCCACCCTCAACTTATAGATTTTTGTTAGTTGAGGTTCACAATACCCGATGTCAGGTCAGGGGCCAAGATTGAAGTTACTTTTTACATTAGCCACCCTCAACTTAGGCTTTTGGCCTAAGTCAAAGTGCACATGTCCAAGGAGGGACCGGGGCCAACATAGTGGATTATGGGAAGGTGAGTTCGGGGTTTTAGAAAGAAATGGTTTATTTTTAGGCTCAAAGTTGGATCAAAGGGAACAGTTATTTCATTTGGTTGAATCCTTCTAAGCAATTTATGGGTTTTCAGAACAACGGTCTATGATCACTTCCTATCCTCTAGATTGAATTGTCTTAGCAGGACTAACCGGGCAAGTTCTAGTTTTGCACAAAACTGTTTGAACAGTCAATGATTCTCACCCACTCTTGGCACAAGTTCATTATCAGATTATCAGACTACCCAGTTCAAGTTTCAGGTTTAATCATGCAATCAAGTCAATTGTTACTATGTCATACTCAGAGCCAACACAATCACAACTCGTAGCCTACTTCTAGCATACAACCCAGAATCTGACGGGTATCATTTTTCTAAGCCATCATGCTTCGTTCTGTATCATGCTTCTACACACACAATCCTAAGACATGCCGTTCAACAAAAATTAAACAGTCTCTTGGGGTAAAAAGAACACATAGGCAAGAAAACCCCAAGAGTG
>NW_026020005.1:0-5208 GCF_900185275.1 Solanum verrucosum
AAGAAATTGCTGCTTAAACAATGAAAACAAAAACTTTTTGAACTCTATTCCTTAATTGAGTATAGAAGTATAGAACGGTTTAGTTACAAGAGTTGAATTCGAGGAAAGTATAAAATATAGGAAAGTCCCAGGTTAAATAGGTTAAATAAAAAAAACTAAGACTCTAAACTCAAATCAAAAATAATGAACCTTCAACCTCAAATTCCTATTTGAACAACTTTTTATTGTTATTGATCCATTTGAATCATTACTAAACTAAAATAGCTTACTCAATCTCGACGATTGCTTATTCATAGGCTATTATGAGTTCAAGACAAGCCGCTATGGTGAAATTGGTAGACACGCTGCTCTTAGGAAGCAGTGCTAATGCATCTCGGTTCGAGTCCGAGTGGCGGCATAGCATCTTCTAAAAAGGATAAATAGATCTTATAATGAATTCAATTCCCGATTTCCATTTTAGAATTATGTAATTAAGGGACTCTTCTTTTTTAAGATTTTTTATGATATTTTCAACCTTAGAGCATATATTAACTCACATTTCCTTTTCGATCGTTTCAATTGTAATTACAATTCATTTGATAACCTTTTTAGTCGATGAAATTGTAAAACTATACGATTCGTCAGAAAAGGGCATAATAGTTACTTTTTTCTGTATAACAGGATTATTAGTTACTCGTTGGATTTCTTCAGGACATTTCCCACTAAGCGATTTATATGAATCATTAATTTTCCTTTCATGGAGTTTCTCCCTTATTCATATAATTCCATATTTCAAAAAAAATGTTTTAATTTTAAGTAAAATAACTGGACCAAGTGCTATTTTGACCCAAGGCTTTGCTACTTCAGGTATTTTAACTGAAATACACCAATCTGGAATATTAGTACCTGCTCTTCAATCTGAGTGGTTAATAATGCACGTAAGTATGATGATATTGGGCTATGCAGCCCTTTTATGTGGATCGTTATTATCAGTAGCACTTCTAGTGATTACATTTCGAAAAAACAGAAAGCTTTTTTATAAGAGCAATGGTTTTTTAAACGAGTCATTTTTCTTGGGTGAAAATGTTGTCGAAAATACTTCGTTTTTTTGTGCTCAAAATTATTACAGGTCCCAATTGATTCAACAATTGGATTATTGGAGTTATCGGGTTATTAGTTTAGGATTTACTTTTTTAACCATAGGAATCCTTTCGGGAGCGGTATGGGCTAATGAAGCGTGGGGGTCCTATTGGAATTGGGATCCAAAAGAAACTTGGGCATTTATTACTTGGATCGTATTTGCAATTTATTTACATACTCGAACAAATAGAAATTTGCGGGGTCCAAATTCTGCAATTGTAGCGTCTATAGGTTTTCTTATAATTTGGATATGCTATTTTGGGGTCAATCTATTAGGAATAGGGTTACATAGTTATGGTTCTTTTCCATCAACATTTAATTGAATTCAAGACAAGTTATTACAAATACAAGAGCGGGCGACGCATTGTATGAACCAGCATGCGGACCGTGTGAATCAAATATTGTATTGATGATTCACACGGTTTTCTACCATATGTAGTTCAATTTCATTGTTTTTACTTAATTCTTAAGTTAAGAGAAGAAAAAAAGTCTTCTTTTTTTCATTGTCCAAGAATGTTTTTAAAAACAAACATAGGTTTTTTTATTTCAGTCATCCAATTATCTATAAAAAAAATTAGATAGAATAACTTCGACCTTGTCAACTGCTAATGAAAGAACGAAATCGGGGTATATACCAATACCTATTACGGGTAAAAAGATGGAGATCGAAAGAAATAACTCTCGCGGTCCAGAATCAAAAAAAGAATCCTTCGGGGCGTTAAATAGCTTGTATCCATAGAACATCTGGCGTGGCATAGATAATGAATAAATAGGAGTTAATATAATTCCAATTGCCATTACAAAAGTAATTAGTAGTTTTGGAATTAAAAGATATTTTTGGCCGGTAATTATTCCAAAAAATACTATCAATTCGGCAACAAAACCACTCATACCTGGTAATGCAAGGGAAGCCATCGAAAAGCTACTGAACATCGTGAACATTTTTGGCATTGGAATAGCTATTCCGCCCATTTCGTCAAGATAAACAAGGCGGATTCTATCATAAGTCGTTCCCGCCAAGAAAAAAAGTGCAGCACCAATAAATCCATGAGAGATTATTTGTAAAAGGGCTCCATTAAGTCCCGTATCGGTTAGAGAACTAATTCCTATAATTATGAAACCCATATGGGAGACAGAGGAATAGGCTATTCTTTTTTTTAAATTCCGTTGGCCAAGAGATGTTGAAGCTGCATAGATTATTTGTATTGTACCTATTATCATCAACCAAGGAGAAAATATAGAATGGGCATGAGGTAATAATTCCATATTGATTCGAATTAATCCATACGCTCCCATTTTTAATAAGATTCCGGCTAGAAGCATACAAGTACTGTAATGTGCTTCTCCATGGGTATCTGGTAACCATGTGTGTAGGGGGATAATGGGCGATTTGACAGCAAAAGCAATAAAAAATCCAATATAGAAGATTATTTCTAAAACCACAGGATATGACTGATTAACTGATGTTTCAAAATTTAATGTTGGTTCATTAGAACCATATAAAGCAACACCCAAAACTCCCATTAAGAGAAAAACAGAACCCCCCCGTGTACAAAATAAATTTTGTAGCTGAGTACAGACGTTTCTTTCCTCCCCACATGGCTAGAAGTAGATAAACAGGAATTAATTCTAACTCCCACATGATGAAAAAAAGTAAAAGGTCCCGAGACGAAAATGATCCAATTTGACCACTGTACATTGCTAACATGAGAAAATGGAATAATCTAGAATCTCGAGTAACTGGCCAAGCCGCTAAAGTCGCTAAAGTAGTGATAAATCCTGTTAATAAAATGGGTCCTATAGAAAGTCCATCTATTCCTAATCTCCAATGGAAATCAAAAAAATCGATCCATTTATAATCCTCTACTAGTTGGATTAATGGATCATCCGATTGGAAATGATAACAAAATGCATAAGTTGTTAGAAGGAGTTCTAAAATACATATACATATCGTATACCACCTAATTACCCTATTTCCTTTATGGGGAAGAAAGAAAATTAAAGAACCCGCAAATATCGGAAAAACGACAATTATTGTTAACCAAGGAAAATAATTCGTAGTAAAGACAAGATACACTTGGACCAAAAAAACCCGTGCTCAAAATATTTTTATTTTCGAGCACAGGTTTGTCGGTAAAAAAATTAAATGGATTCAAGTAGAGTTTTCTCGAACGTATCAATAAGCTAGACCCATACTGCGAGTTGTTTCATGCCATAAATAAACTCGGACACTCAAGAAATCTGTTGGACAGGCGGATTCACATCTCTTACAACCAACACAGTCCTCTGTTCGTGGAGCAGAAGCAATTTGTTTAGCCTTACAACCGTCCCAAGGTATCATTTCTAATACATCAGTGGGGCAGGCTCGGACACATTGAGTACATCCTATACACGTATCATAAATCTTTACTGAATGTGACATTGGGTCTATACGTTTTTGAATGTTATAAATTTTCGATCTAGTAAACTTAGAAACGAATCATATATTTAGAT
Source organism: Solanum verrucosum (assembly GCF_900185275.1). Taxonomy (NCBI): domain Eukaryota; kingdom Viridiplantae; phylum Streptophyta; class Magnoliopsida; order Solanales; family Solanaceae; genus Solanum; species Solanum verrucosum. Next base: position 3,613 of record NW_026020005.1, read on the forward strand.
ACCAGATGAATCAATGAGTTATCATGATTTTCTAATCAACCCCTTTCTGGATTGGTTTATGAGATATGAGAGAGGCCAAAATACTTTGATTTCTTATGTTTTGCAAACAAGATCATACTTTACGTAGTAAACATGCTAATTAAAATTGATTTCTCAATATTAGAATCTAGATGATTAATATTAATTATTCAACAAATTTGATTGGTTGATACGAGTTGATTTTCTGTTACGGTAAATTGATGAAACAATAGCCAGGCCAATGGCTGCTTCAGCGGCTGCAATAGCTATAACAAAAATTGAGAAAATGTCTCCCTTTAATTGACGATTATCAAAAAAATCAGAAAATGTTACAAAATTTATATTAACCGCATTCAATATAAGTTCAAGACACATAAGGGCTCTAACCATATTTCGACTTGTGATCAATCCATAGATACCGATAGAAAATAAATAGGCACTCAAAACAAGTACATGTTCGAGAATCATTAAACAACTCCTTATCAATCTCGACTCCTTTCAATATGAACAACAATTCAACTAATTTCATTGACTAGTATATAACAAGTATGGAACAAAGAAATAGATTGGTACTAGATTGACCTAAAGTCTTTCTATTTATCCAGCTAGAATTCAAATAGAATTCAAGGAAAATTAATGTGATAAGACAGAACAAAATTTTATTTGAATTCCAAGTTTTAATAGAAATTTTTTATTGACGAGCTACAGCAATTGCACCTATTAAAGCAACTAAAAGGATTATGGAAATAAGTTCAAATGGGAGAAAAAAATCTGTTGATAAATGAATTCCAATTTGTTGACTATTACTTAGAAAATCTTGCTCTATAATCTGGTTTGATCTTGTAGTCCAAATAATCCCGTACCATGACGTATCTGAAATAGTAGTAATTAGTGAAATAAAAAGACTTATACAAACCATCGAAGTAATTCCATCTCCTACGGTCCAAAGATGAAAATCCTTGTAATATTCTGAGCCATTCATGAACATCACAGCAAAAATGATTAAAACATTTATAGCTCCTACGTAAATAAGTAGCTGCGCAGCAGCTACAAAATAGGAGTTAGATAGAATATAGAATAACGATGTACAAATAAGAACCAATCCCAAGGAAAAGGCCGAATAAATTGGATTGGGAAGTAATACCACTCCTAGACCCCCTAATATAAGACCCGATCCTAGAAAGACTAAAAGAAAATCATGTATTGGTTCAGATAAATCCATTTTTTATAAAAAATCAAAAACGAAGAATTTCATGACTTTATTGACCTGACCAGGAAAAAAGAAGTTTTTCTATTTTTTATGATACTTTGAAATTGTTAATTGAATGAAAGTCTAATGGGTATGAATTGACGTAGATGCTTTTATTTTATTGGACCACTATCCATTCTTTATTCGTCGAAAGAGTAGTTTAAACCTATCTATTTTTGATATCATTTATCTACTTTGAAACCATTACTATTATAATATATAATATTGAAATCGGTTTTGTTTGTCAATCTAAATTAAGCTAGGAGTCTCATTAAGCAACCACTAGTTTGAATTGCCCAAGCAAAAATCTCATTGTTTTAGATCGAACT